>NW_015151689.1:57553-68234 GCF_000732505.1 Cyprinodon variegatus
GTGAGAAATTCTTTTATTTTCAGATTATATATTTACCTAACTAAATCGAATGCAAATAGAAAATGTGACAGTTTGAGAAGTGTTAATAAAGGTTGCTGAGATTTTTCTTTTGCACCTCCTCCTCCTCCTCTTAGACACCACATCAGGAGCAGACACCAGGAACAATCCCAGCATAGGTGAAGGCAGTGTGGGGGGGATGACGGGCAGCCTGAGCGCCAGCGGCAGCCACATGGACCGCCTGGGAGCCGCCAGAGACAACCTGAGCGAGACGGCGTCCACCATGGCTCTGGCCGGGGCCAGCATCAGCGGCAGCCTCTCGGG
The DNA here is from genome assembly GCF_000732505.1 of Cyprinodon variegatus. NCBI lineage: Eukaryota > Metazoa > Chordata > Actinopteri > Cyprinodontiformes > Cyprinodontidae > Cyprinodon > Cyprinodon variegatus. The sequence goes on from NW_015151689.1 coordinate 57,875, forward strand.
CAGCGCCATGGTCAACTACCTGCACAGGTGCTAAAAGCGCTCGTTAGACGCATCTTTTTATCTGTTCTCCTCTAATGTGTCCCTGCCTCTCATGGTTGTCAGGATGGAGGTTCAGGCGGACGTGCAGAAGGAGCGCTGCAGCCTCAGCGGAGACTCTGCCACCGTCAGCCTGGGTACAATCAGTGATAACGCAAGCACCAAAGCCATGGCCGGCTCCATCCTGAGCGCCTACATGCCTCTGGACAGGTGAGCCTCGCTTTCATGTCCTTCTCTGACATCCATTCCATCTGATTACTGAATTCTGCCTTTTTTCCCCTCTTTCCAGAGAGGGAAACAGCATGGAGGTCCAGGTGGACATCGAATCCAAACCTGCCAAACGGCGGCACCACAGCGGCAGTAGCAGCGTAGAGGACAGCAGCAACGCCGGCCGCTGCAGCTGGACCAACCCCCCCGCCGGCTGTAGCTCCTCAGAAGGCAGAGGGAGCGCGGCTAAGTGGGCCAAAGAGGCATCCTGCTCCTCCTCTTCCAGCTCCGGGGGCAAAAAGAGCAAAGGCAAGCTGCGCAAGAAAGCAGGCGGAGGAACGAAGATCAACGAGTCGCGGGAAGACATGGACGCCCAGCTTTTAGAGCAGCGCAGCACCAACTCCTCCGAGTTCGACTCCCCGTCACTGAGCGGCAGCCTGCCCTCTGTGGCCGACTCGCATTCCAGCCACTTCTCAGAGTTCAGCTGCTCCGACCTGGAAAGCATGAAGACGTCTTGTAGCCATGGCTCCAGCGGCGGGGACTACCACCCTCGCTTCGCCACCGTCAGCCCCTTACCGGAGGTGGAGAACGACCGCCTGGAGCTGTGCCCCGCCTCTCTGGCTTCATCCCAGTCCCCAGCCTCCACCTCCTCCCCCCTGGGTAACGGCGCTCAGTTTTCTCGGCTCGGCTGCGTTAGAGACGATAACGTTAACCCCGCGTGTCCCAGCGAGCCGGACTCCTGCAGCAACACCGGAGAGCTTTTAAAGGAACAGAACAACAATCATCAGGAGGAGGAGGAGGAGGCGCCGCAGACCAAGAACTCCAGCATACAGACTGATATTTAATAAAGTCCATCCCTGAAGTGCTGCTCTCATACTTTATACACAACCTCCTTTAACCCAACAGCTGCTGCTGATGGTTTAACCTGCAGTTTGGGGTTTTTCATAGAAAGCAGCATTTGAGTAAATCTGATCTGTGGTTCTATCAGATGCTAGAAAAGGCTTCAATAGATCAGCGTTCTGAAAGTATTAACTTCTTACCTAAAGCTCCTCTCTGATTGGCTGCTGCGCGTCAATCAGGTGTTTAGGTTTTAGTGGGGACCAGGCAATATGTTGATTTCTTTTCTTTTATTTGGGATGTTCCCAATCCTCAGCACTAAAATAAACCTTAAACAAAGCTTTTTTTTTTTTTTTTCTTTGCTGGAGATTATGATCCGCTGCTTTTCCTCGTAGTTTGAGACGTTTAGTGCCAACATAACATGGGGCAGATCCCGCTCTGGGATATTAAGGCGAGCTGATTGTTTTTTGGAGGGGGCGGGGTCTCTGGAAGGCCTTGGTTGTAGGAGTTGATGCTAACCAGTGGGTTTAGAGGTGGTTTAGCTCAGCCTCACTGAGAGCTTTGAAATCTCGACTCACGGTGCCTTCAGGAAGCTGCTTGGGTTTGTCTCCTGGACTTCCAGGACAATGTTTTCCAGACGGCAGTCTGTCTGTCTGTGGCGCACACTGAAGACTTCTCAACAGCCTACCAAAGACGGCACTCAGGCTCTTGTTGGTTCTGTCTCAGCTGCCGGCAGTCACATGCATCCTGTTTTTCTTTTCCATTGCAGGGCTGAGTGAAGGCGTGACCCAGGGTCACACATCCAGCCTAATTGTTTTGTTTTTTTACATGTTCCACTGAAGCTAAGCAATTAGCTGAAGCTGCCCAGCAGCTCCAGGCACCTTCACTGATGCACAAACCTTCAGTCTGTCTCGCTGAACCCTCCTGGTCTGGATTCCAGTTTGTGTTGCCAAACGGTGCTGCTGAGCAGACATAAAGTATGTTTTATTTTAGTTTTTTCCAGAATTTTTGCTCAGCCTATTTCCTGAGCTGGTTCAGGTGAACCTCTACCAGCAGCGGTTCTGACCCAGCTCACTTGGTTCTGTGGATGAAGCCTAATTGCTGCAGTTCTCCCTTCATAAGATGGAAGATTTTTTTGTTGTTTGTTTCCTTCTTCCGTCATGGTTTTTAACCAAAAAAAAAAAACGTTTTGGTTGTAATTTGCACACTACTGCCAGATAAAACTGGTCATTAGTGCACCATGGGATAAAGGTGTTTGTATATTTGTTTGGGGGATTTGCTTTACTATATGCGTGTAAATGCATATCGACAAAAATAAAAAAATATATATATATCAAATGTCTGGTTTCTTATATTCAGTAAAAGAACACAACATGAAAGTGATTTTCTTTATTGAATAGGCCTCTGTATTCTGTACAGATAACTTTACTGAAACATACAATTTAAACTACAAACTAAAGGTTTTTATTGCCTCTTGCCCCCAGTTTGGGTCCCTGACTTTAACTCTGTACATTCATGAAGAACAAAACCTTTTTAACATTCAGGAAGCTCTCTGTTTAGGACAAAAACATTCTTATGAACAGGTTTAAATTAGAAAAGAATGGCTATTTGAATGTTGTCAGTAAAACATGTAAAATCTTGGATGCAAAGGTTGTTTAAAATTTGACTCAAGTGAAGAATTAAATTACTTGAATTAATATGATGCATTTGGACAAACTTTGGAGCTTCGATAAAGAGGAGAGTGCAGAACATTTACCCGGTGGATCGTCTTGACCCCCAGGCTGCACTTTAAGGACACGTCTCCCTAGAAGCAGGAATTCTTCATTTAACTTCTTATTGCATAGATGTTTAAGCAGAATGAAGCATTAATGTGTTTTTTAATGGTCTTTTGGTCTGTTACAGACAGAAATGGATATATTTAAACATCTTTTTTGGTCCTTTAGGTTATCTTCAATAGTTCAGTGACAAAAGGTCGTAGTTTCCTTAAGCAGCATGGGCACTGACGACCTCTAAACATGGCTGATTTACAACAGCCACACGTGTTACATGACTGATCTGAAGAGCTTCCCGGACCAAATAAACAGAAATCAGTTCTGGGAACAGGAGCTCCTCTTATGTAATCCCAGAGCAGTGGGAGAAAACGCTGGCCTGCTGTCGGCCGATCCCACGCTGCACTTTGGACCGTGTTTGATAATTTGCAAAGTAAAAACGATCCAGATGAACAATTAAAGTCAAATCGGTGCTGGTACATAAAATCTGCATAGCAAAAAACAACAGACACCCTCAGCTTTCACTCAGAATCAGTTCCTTGGTGCTTCTGTGGAAACATGGAGGCTGTTCTGAGCCTGATGATGCTTAGAGCCAGGATTGGAGATGCAGCAGAGGGTGAAGGGGGGGTCAGACGTATTTGTTGGCCAGATTGTGAACGTCACCCTGGGTGAACTCTGAGCTCTCCACAGCTGAGAGACGCTCAAAGAGCTGAGTCACGGAGCGACGCTCGTGGTCCTCCAGCTGCATGAAAACGACCTGCAGGCAGAAATTAGTTGTTCAGAACCAGAACCTCAGATTTACCGATATTTTATGTTCCCCTCCTTACCTGGAACCGGTCAGCGGTGTGCAGGCGCTCCAGATGCCGGTAAACCAAGTTAGGGTTTTTTCCCAGTAAATGCGAGTCAAGTGCCTTCATGATGAAGCCGATCGTATGTCCGTCCAGCTGGTTGCTAAGATACCGAGGGAGCAGTTCTGGTTCTATGGACGCCAGCAGCTCTGCGCAGGCGGCCGTGTTCCCACTGCAGCGTGCTGCGTTCAGGGACTGGCCGAACTCGTAGGAGCTGCCGGGTGTGAGGTTGATGCTGAGGTCGTCCTCTCTGTTTGGAACGTCGGGCGTCTCCTCGTCACCGTCTACCTGTGGCAGCAGAGGGGCGCTTTATCACGGTTTGTATGCATGAAAGAGAGACTTTAGATCCACCTCTAATAAAACAAAGACGTCGCCATGTTGACGTTCAAGAACAAAATCTACAGCTGGATATTTAGTGTTTAGTCATTTAATGTGCCTTTTCAAGCCTTTATTTCTATTGATTTTCTGCTTGCAGGCAAAGAAAAGACGTTTAAGGTTAGAATCAGTATGTAGTGAATTTTGTTCAATCATTTTTGCAAACAAAAATTTAATGTTTAAAATTGAAATAAATAAAAGAATAAAGGAAATCCAGAAAGAAAACTGAAAAACCTCTTAATCAAAAGTTATGTAATTAATCTTGATTTTTTTTTCCTCTGCATGGTTATTTATTATATTTTATTTATTCTTTTGTGTAGAATTAAATTTTTGTTTTTTTCCCAAATGTTTTACAGATCACATTCTCCTCACTTTAAGCCACATAGAAATAGTCACAATGATCAATAGAAATGCATCTGCAAAAAAAATTTAAAATGAAAAATTCTGAACCACCATTGGTTATTTATTTATAGCAAGTTATTCTCAAAACATTTTTTCTGGAAACCCTATTTTTTTCCATTCACAAAACATGTTCTTTGCTTAAACAACAATGGAAGAAATTGGCTCCATATATCAGATTACATAAACAAAGCTTTGGGTTTGAATAAAAATATTTTTAAAACTCAGGTAAAGGTTTTTATTTCAAAAGGTTCCTTTTGGACAAACATCACAGAAAGCTGTGGGATACAATCTCATCGTATTCTTAATGACACTACAGAGAACTGTGGGTGTACCTCTGTGATGGGGACAGCCTTCCTGGGTTTGTCGTTCACGCTGTTGGCCAGACTCTGTCTGAGCAGAACCGTGACCTCCTCCAGCTCCTTCTCAGCCTCCTGCACGTTGGGGTCCAGCCGTAACACCTCCTGGAGATCAGAGCTGCAGGCCAGGTAGTCCTGAAGGAGAACAGACGGCTGTTGAGTGGAGTCGTTCGATTTATGACAGGAGCGCTTTGTTTACATCTATGATTTCTATCTCTGCTTCTGTCTCCTTGAACCCCAGTCGGCCTCAGCAGATGGCCGCTCAGACTGAGTCTGGTTCTGCTGGAGGTTTCTGCCCTTTAAAAGGGAATTTTTCCTCTCTACTGTCGCTGCAAGCATGCTTAGTATGAGGGATTGCCTTTGAGTCAATGAGTCGATGCAATCAACTGGTTTTCCTTAGATAGAAAACTGAATCAATTTCACTGTATTATCTTATAAACAGTAAAGTGCCTTAAGATTAAATGTGTTGTGAATTGGCGCTATATAAATAAACTGTATTGAATTAAATTGAAATAAGTAAATTAAATATTTTTCATTTGATAGTTAATGCACGATTGAAACATATATAAATATGAATAATAAATATAACAATACCATTAAATATTTCCTTGTGAAGAGTGCCAGGAGATAATTGGTGTTGAGTTGCTATAAAAATAGAGCTGGACATGTTTTATTGTGTTGCATTTTATTTTATAAGGATGCATCTTTCATTCTAAACAGTTTAAGTGAAGTATTTAACCAAACTTGCACATTTCTGTGCCAAAGGTAATAAGCAATGTTTACCTAAACTAAACTTGGAATTATTAACTTTTTTCTTTTGAGTAACATATTAAGCTGGCGGCATGACTTTATTCCACTATTACCTTATCAAAGTACCTTTATTTGAGCACATTTATTTAGCATCCTTTTCACCTCTGCCTAGCACCAAGTACTGTGCAGGAATTGGCTGTTATATGTCAATGATTAGGGGCAAATCTAATGCTGCCCAGCCCCCCTTCTAACTCCGCCCCTTTTCCATCTCTGCTTCTGTCTCCTTGAAGAGTCAATGGGGATGCAATCAACTGCTTTTCCTTAGATAGAAAACTTTGAATCAATCTGACTGGATGGTCTGGTGAACTGTAAAGTGCCTTGAGGTGACGTGTTGTGAATTGGTGCTATAGAGATAAACGGAATTGAATCTGTTCACCTTGAGGCCTTTATTAGCCAGGGCTCGTCTGTAGAAGGCCTTCTTGTTGTCTCGCTCCAGCCCCAATGCGGCGTCACAGTCCTGCTTGGCCTCCGTGAACCTCTCCAGCTTTAGGTAGCACAGAGCTCTGGAATCAGACCCACAGAAACTCAGTTCCTGTCACCAGCAAATGTCTTCAAACCTCTTGAACTTTTTGTACTTATTTAAATCACAAAAGTTTCTGTATTTTATTTTTAACAGAATTTTCCGATTATAACTCTATGACCCTGCAGAGGAAAGACGTCCTACAGACGGACGCTGACAGCATGATGTGTTCAGGGAGTTATGGAATGTTCATTTTTTATCATAAATGAACAAATTTTTCCATTTTGGTCTCGTCTGACCAGAGCGCCTTGTTCCACACCCACAGATGTTCCCATTAGAACCATAGGTCTGAACCAAACAGGCCTCTTTCAGCTGCTTCTTGGATTAGCTCTGTTGTTGCTTTGCAGCTTCCACACCCTTTAAAGCTGATGATGATGAAGAACGGTGGGACGTTCAAAGAACCCAGCCCTGAATTTCCACCTGCTTTGCTTCCTCATCATTTTGGTGTTGAATTGCATAAGTTCTACCACAAATCTGAGCTCCTCAGAAAACTGATGCTGGACTGTTTTTTTTTTGTTTTTTTTGTGGTTATATTTAGAAATATCAAAATAAAGATCTTTTAAGTTTAAAACCATTCTTTCTTTTCAATCTACTTCCTAATTATATACGACTCTGTCTACTATGACACCCTAATAAAATACGGGGTATAAAAGGTCGGCGTAGAAACCTGAAGGGATCGATTTCCTCACAGTGGATTAAATCAATGTAAATCCCTTTATTGTCCCTCAATGGGGAAATTAACTCTCTGCATTTGACCCGTCCCCTTGGGGATCAGTGGGCTGCCATTGTGCGGCGCCCAGGGAGCAGTGTGAGGTTAAGGGTCTTTGCTCAGAGACCCAGGGTGCAGGTTGTGGGGATCAAACCCGGTACTTGTGCGCTGCTCTAACCCACTAGGCCAGGGGTCAACAACCCGCGGCTCTTTAGCGCCCCGCTTGCGGCTCCCTGAAGCTTGTCAAAAATGTATGGGAATAAATTTTTTTTCTTTGTTTATTTTAATATGGTAAGCAGGAGGTTAAACAAACATTCATTATGTTTTCCAATACTTTTTAAATTTGTATAATAAATAAATGTAAACAATAAATGAAAACTTTTCTTTCATTGATTCTTTCGACAGATTTTGTTTTGTGTTTTGGTCCATTATGGCTCTTTGAGCAGTTTGGGTTGCAGACCCCTGTTCTAGGCCAACACTCCCCCTTAAAAAAAGACTAAACAAATTCCACTTTTAATACTATGACAATTACAAAATCACTCTAGATCTTCCTAACTTATAAAATATAGCATTATTCGCTAACACTAGGGGTTCTTTCAGTCCTTAAGTTTCCCTTTCTCACCTATAGGTGGTGTAGATGTGGCGCCTTCATTAAGAATAAGCTTCATATTAGTTCTCAGGACTAATTCTGAGGCTCAGACCTCCAACAGCCCTAATTAATCTGTTTTTTGTTTGCTCATAACATTATTAAAGTCCAAATTCTCCAGTCAGAACTGTAGGTCACAGAGTAAAGGATTACTGCTGCAGATTTGGCAAAAATAAGACAGAACTATAGAAATATTTCAGAATATTTAAAGTTTAAAATTGGCGATTTAAAAAAAGAAAAAGAGGAAAAAACTTACATCTAATAATTTCTTGTCTCTAAACACATTTTCCAATAACTGCTTCCAAGCAGCTGCCTGGAGGTAAATGGATATTTATAATCTTTAGACAGAAAACACTATTTTCACAGCAGTTTGTGACATATGCAAACAGGATCACACAGCGGGACGTTTATTCCTCTGCTTATTCCCAGCAAACTGACATCTAGAGAAAAACGCAGCAGAATGAGAGTGAGATAAAGGAGGATGTCTCTAACCTGTTGGTGTAGATCGCACACTCCTTTGGCTTTAGTTTAAGGCATTCTGTGTACTTCCCCAGAGCCTCCTGGTACTGGCCCTTCTTCACAAATTCGTTCCCTTCTTGCTTCAGAGCTGAAAAGCGGATCTCTGCTCTCCTCTCTACAACACAAAAGGCAGAAGTGATTACTTAACATTGATTACTCACAGACAGAGCACTTCCATTTGCCTCCCCTTCAACGTTATAAATCCAACTGAAAGGACATTTTAATTGGCCTCCTTTTCACAGAATGCTGTGCTAGCTGGACACTCGGCGGAAGAGTTTAGTCAGCAGTCAGTCACAGGCGGAAGCACAGGCTAATCAATCAGCTGCAGAGATTCTTCAGGGAGGGAAAACTGTGCCGGCAGCTCTATTCTTTATTAAAGGTTATTATTAGCAGCTGAAGCAAAGCCTGGGGAATGATAAAAAGCATGGTCAGACCACACAGGTTGCACTTATTGTGAGTCGCAAACCTATGGAAATACCGCTACAACTTTTTCACATTTATTTTTTGTTACAGCTACTGATTTCAGTAAATATGTCTATCATCAGGATAGATGTTTCTCCCTGGCTCCTTGACTACACTGTGGCTCTACCTTTCTTATACCTCATCCAAAAAACTTAGGTTATCCTGAGCTATTTTTTGCATTTGTGCTGCTATAGGCTTAGACTGCTGGAAGACATAGGGACCCATTTTCATCATTCTGCTTCATTCTATTCCTTTCTCCCATTCTACAGTATTTATTAGTTTATGCTCTCTCCAGGGGCGGAGCTAGATGGGTGGCCAGGGGTGGCCATGGCCACCCTTAGCCAATCATTGGCCACCCCTGTGGCCACCCCTAGCATTTTTTTTCCTCTAATACAGACGGTGGCAGCAGTAATACTCTGAAGGGGAATTTTCAAACTTATTAAACATCTAAATGTTTCATATATTAATAATTACTTGACAACAGAAACACTGTTGTTAATCATGCACTCCAATATACTAACATTAAAGAAAATAGATACAGAATTCATGCTCTTTTCAGAACTAAATTTTAAATTATTTGGGGTAAAGATAAAATGATGTGCCTCTGCAAGTCATCTAGGAGTCCTCAGTGAAATCATAGATAAATAACTACTTTAATAATAACTTAAAAATTAATTAAATGTGGATATTAGTAGATTTAAATATCTTTTTTTGCTAAATGATTATTGATAAAAGTAGGTACTGACTGTAAAATATGTTCGCCCCAGCACTCAAACCTGAAAGAATTTTGCCCAATATACCATTTATTTACACAGCATAGATGTTTAAATATATGCGTCTATTTGTTAGCAAAGGCTGCAGGAAAGGCTTGTTTGTCTTTATTTAGATAATATGGATGTTGCGCTCGTTCCTGCTGAAATAGTGTAGATTGACCCTGAGGTTCTGGTGCCTTTCGGCCACCCCTCGATGTACATTGGTTATTGCCTGGCTATTAGGATTTTCTGGCTCTCTCTGCTTTTTCTCATAGTAGCTTTGCCTCGTCTGTTCATGTTTGGCTGTGACGCCATCCTGTAGAGAAATATCAGCTGTGGTGCTTCCATCAACACCTTTGTTTATAGATGCTGGAGATCGGCCTGTTTTCCAGTGTAGTCCTGTTTCTCTGACTGTGACTGGCTGGATGTGCTCTCTTCATCCTCTGACATGGGAGCTGGCTCAGAGCTCGTCTGCCTGGCTGTGTGTTTCCTGGACGGGGGCCTGTGGAGCTGGTTGAAAGTTACCTTATGTATCTATACTACTGTCTCCTTGAACCCCAGTCGGCCTCGGCAGATGGCCGCTCACACTGAGCCTGGTTCTACTAGAGTTTTTTTTTTCTGTTAAAAGGGAGTTTTTCCTCTCCACTGTCACTACAAGCATGCTTAGTGTGAGGGATCTCCTTTGAGTCAATGAGTCGATGCTATTAACTGGTTTTCCTTAGATAAAAAACTTTAACCCAATCTGACTGGATGATCTGGTGAACTGTAAAGTGCCTTGAGATGACGTGTGTTGTAAATATTTGCTATATAAATGAACAGAATTTTAAAATTTTGAATAATTGTGAAGGAAAAATCCATGAACCACTTCTGTACATTTTTACAAGGATCTGTTTGATTGTTGTTGCAACACGTTTTGTAAATCAAATAAAATAGTTTTGTGAATAAAAATAAAGATTAAAAATGTAATAATTTAATGAAAATGCAATTTACAAATTAAACCTTGAAAAACTTTTGAATTTCCCAAGGTTCTATGTTTACAAAATTTTTTCCTTTTTTTTCTCCATATTTTAGTTTTACGTTTTTTGATCTCTATATTTCAGGTTAAGTTTTAT
>NW_015151689.1:69288-70917 GCF_000732505.1 Cyprinodon variegatus
TGGAAGCCTTCTACACCAAATCAAGCTTCTGCCGCCCTGGCGTCCTCTTCCACAACATCTTCGTCCCCGCTTTCCTCCTCTAAATAAAAAATAGATGACCGAGAAGACTCATCCACGACCTCCGACACAAAACTCTCCTCCTCCTGCATGTTTCCTCTGTCCATAGCGTTCCTTGACAGTGTCGTTTCTAAGTCACCAATTTAGTGCTAATTGGTCCCAATGGAATTTCCCATTGGAAACCTATTAGCACTAAGTTGCTAACTGGTTAGCAAGATGATTCCGAAAAACCAACCACAATCAAACTTGCTTGCTAACTTTACACCACAACAATCGACCAATCACATTCACTTTATTCACTCGTGTAAAGTCGGGCACCACTTGGGAGAATTCAGAAATGCAACGGTTGGAACAGCCGACTTTAAGTGGCTGCGTGTCGCCCCGGCTAAAATGTATCTATATTGTTATCTTTCTGACATTTGAATTCCATTTGATTGCAACAGTAAGCACGAATGATGACCGGCGCGAATTTTCACTGTCACTGACCATAGCGACATGCAGACGAAGAGCCCCACCACACAAGTAAAAAACAGAAGCGACAATGCAGGTACAGGAAGGAACGGGAGGGGAAATATTCATGGATTACCAGTTCATTGACAGATGAATCGAAGGCTTTCTGTAAACTGTACAGAAAAGAGTTTGGCGTTTCTCACGGTGGAGAGTTGGATGTGAAATTGCATGCTAGTAGTAAGTACTACTAAAGATTTGAATAGCATAGGCCTAGATGTGACAAGCTTGGAAAATGCAATTTTTTATTACTGTACATGTAAGTCAGCCTACCCACCCACCCGCGCACGCCCCATACCGAATTTCAGCCAACCTCATAGGAGGAAAAGAGGAAAGCCCGCCCCAGAAGTGAAGAGAAAGTAATCTTAAGAAAGCAGTTTGAAAATAATCAAACTTGTAAGACTGTATCTAAAATAAAGAAATTTTGGGGGAAAAAAACTAAATCTGTAAAAAAACATTCAGAAAATAACAAAATAAAGAAATTAAAAAAATTGGAAAATTGAAAACATAAAACAATTAAAAAAACATCAAATCTAAGAACAGAGCAAATCTACTCTTAAAACTTTTTTTTGAGTAAGATTTTTTTTAAAGTCTCATTTCTGGATTACATATTTTTTTATTTCCATTTAGAAAATGTGTTTTTTTCGTTTGCAACAATACTGGAACAAAGTTCCCTCCATATTCAGGAGTTTTTTGCTGTGATAGCCTGTAATAAAATCCAACCCATTTAGCTTTAAAAGGAAGGAACTGAATAAAGTCAACCTGTGTCTAATCTCATCTCAGAGCAAATCTTTAACGGCCAATAAACTGTTATATGGCTGCCTAATCATCCTTTAGCATAATAGAAATGTCAGAATAAATGTGACCTGAAATAATCCAGAAAGTTAAATAAACTAGATTACAGTGAGCAGCTCTGGGACCTTTAAACACACCTGCATCCTCGCTGGCTTTTTGTGCTCGAGCCTGCAGGACCTCTTCGCTGGGGGGCTCTTCTCTCCGATGCTGCTGAGCTGATAGAGGCACCAGGGGGATGTCTGGAAGTTTTTCTCTCCACTCTGAGCCGTC
>NW_015151689.1:72953-79528 GCF_000732505.1 Cyprinodon variegatus
CACCATGTTTGATCAGACCTTCATAAATCATTTGATGCTACTTTTTAAATACAAAACATAAATGACTCTATCTTTGAGTGTTTGGGTGATTTTGAGCAAGTGGTGTCAACTTCCTCTAACTTAAAATGGAAGTACAACTGTATGTATTGCATAAAACTAAAGCACATGTACTTTATCAGCCACAATTAGCCCCCAAGATAAAAATAAATCTCTGCGAGACTCAATAAACTTGGGTGTGTTTATCCTTTTAAGTCAGCCTCTGGAAATGTAAAGGTTCAAACATTAGAGGTAGTGCAGATAAAGGAGTAAATGAGTCTTTGTGTTCATCTCAGCCGCGCTGACAGACTACCTGTTGATGCTGTCGTGTGCCGCCTGCACACTGATGTCTATCTGCAGGACGGTCTTGTAATCCACGTAGGCCTTTCTGTACCGCTCCAGCGACTCATAAGCCATGGCCCGCCGCAGGAGGGGCTTGAGGGAGAATGGCTGCAGCTCCAGGGCTCTGGTTAGTATAAATAGAAAAGCACAAAGGATCAAGTCTGAGGCCTCTGCAACAAACGCAAGAGGTAGAGCTTGTGTTTATGTATCCGGATGAGGGTCACTTCATGATCCCTCGCTATCTGTGTTACTTAATACATTACATATCAGTATAGATCTCTAAACCTGGCCTCTTCTCTGTAATCCAGTCCTCTATGTAAGCATGTAAGTGTTTTAGGGCTTGTAAATGGGAGGTTATTTTCATCCCTCAGAGCACATCTCAGCACGCCTTCCTTTAATGACTGGGATCAGCTACTGTAGCTTCTCTCCCATCATGTTGGATTAGCCGTTCTCGCTCCTTTCTCACCTCGTGCAGTCCTGTATGCAGTCTTGGCTGTTGCCATCTTTCAGGTAGCATGCTGCTCTGTTGGAATACAGAATGCACAGATCCTGAGGACTGTCGATACCTGTGTGGAGAGAGACCATTTAAAGGTGGAATGACAGCAGCTTAAAAAGGTTTGCATGCGCCACTAATCACTGCACCGTCTTCTAACGCTATTAGGCAGTTTATGGCACAGGAAAGAAAATACTGTAGAGACTTTCATACCAGCTGGAGAACTTTGTGGGTCTAAAGATAACAAGAGCAAGTTTTCACGGATGAGTTCGAAAAAAACTGTTTTAGTTTGTGTTTATATCTCAATTTTTAGGTGTCCATCCTCGTAAAAAATTAAATATAAGTGAGTCAGTTTTTTTTGTGTGTGTCTGTTTTTTTTGTGTTTTTTCCCCTTGTTTTGAGAAGTTATTTGAAACAATTTACAGATTAATTAAAGGTATTGTGGAGGATTTTTTTTTTTTTTGAAAAGACCCGCCCTCTCCACTTAAAAAAAAAATGCACATGCACAACCCTGTACCCGCTCCTGAGAGGGAAGGCCTATTAAACGTGTGCGAGAGCGTGCATGAACCATTTCTTCTTGTGCAAGATGTTTAAGAGTTGCTGTTTGCATCGCTCATTCAGGCTTACTTTCCAAAAGATTTTTCCACTATAGCCGGGCATACACTGTGGGATTTTTTCAATCGTTGCACGCAGCTACTGTACGACAAAACCACAGGGTTTCCAAATGCATGTTCTCACACTGTGCAGCACGATGCTCTGATGCAATCTACCTGCTCACACTGTACATCTAAAAACCACGTCAGACTCAGCTCCGCAGTGAGATGGCGCTACTCGGACTCATCTGTCCAGAAGCCAAATGAGTAGGAAAGGAATATGAAGCTCACTAGAACGAAACACGCTGCCTTGGTAATTTGCGCAATTTTGAGCTGAAAGCCCTAAATAGAAAAAAAAGGCGACAACGTATTTGGACAAAGGCAAGGCTGAGCAAACATGGCTTACGATGGCCGACTGAAGTTTGATTTTCTCCCAACTTCACAATTCGTGATCGGGAGGTGGTTGTGAGAGGCTGATTGCTCCTCGTTACCCCCTATACTCTACATGACGGACGATCACGCTGAAAGTTGGCCCGATTGAAAAATTCTCGACCGACTGGAAAGTCGGCCCGAAAACGGCAAAAAAAAATCGTACAGTGTCAGCCCGGCTTATGTCAGACTCACCGCTGGTGGGTGAAAATGGGGACGAGCACATAGGACGGCCTTAAGTAAACATATCAAAAGAATGATTGACAGTTAGGAGGACCACTTATTTAGATGATCCCCCTGGAAAAAGAAAATCTTCGGCTATACCTTTAAGATGATTGATGTTTAGAATGAGAAAAACTAAAACTAAATGATCTTATTTTATGGCAACACAACTCATTCCATTTGCAGATCATCTTATTAATCTGCTCAAATTAAAGACAAATGCACTTATTTTCAGATCATTTTCTAATGTAATGTGTTATTTTGTTTGATACTAAAGCTGCACCAACAGATTTATAGATGCAGGGTCACTAATACACATACGACTCCCTAATGTTTGGTCAAACATCCTTTAGAGAGCTGCTAAGATACAATTCACTTGAACATTTTCAGGTTAAACTGGTTTTAAGTGTTTGGGATGTTTGACTTGTTAAATCATTCAGAAGTTTTAACCAACATGTCACTGAGGTGTTTGCATAATCTGAAAGTGCTGCTCTGTTTCATTATTCCATGTTTTGTCACCTCAGGCCCTCAGCATGATGCCACCATACTGGCATGAGGCATTCTCCTCCTGATTCCCATGGATGGCTGATCTACAGGCTTATGCTGAACCGCAGTCTCCTGAATCAGGTTTGCTACATTTAGATAAACGTCTAAATGTAGCAGGACTGGAGTTTATTGCCCCTGAGGTGAAGTGATCTTTATCTTCACTGCGACTCCTCTAAATATACTTTTATCTATTGTAGCCGGCGGCATATTTCAGTTTAGCTGAAAGATTTTTTTGTTCTGCGTCTCACAAACCTGAGCGCTTTCCTTTCATCAGAGGGAGAACCAGAAGACAGAGGAGGACCAGTTTTGTGGAAAAAACAGACCGGAAATTCTGTTTTTTTGCCTTGAAACCAACCAGTGGTGAAAAGCCAGATTCCAGACTCTGTTATTGCCTCAAAAACTTTTTTTGGTTTCTCCAAAACCATCTAAAGTACTTTAACCCAGTGTATCTGAGTTTGTGTGTTTTAAACTTTAAAGGAAACATAACTTCTGCACCTATTCCTGCTTTAAAAAAATCCATTGAGGTCATTCCCATATGTTGCTGGAGTCTTTTCTCCAAACACAACATCCCAGTACATTTCAAACCAAACAAGACCCTTTAACAGAGACTAGTGCATCCTAAAAAACGGAGAGGTGTATGCAGTTCAATGCAGTGAGGAATGCTCTGATCTTTATATTGGAGAAACCAAACAACCTCTCCACAGACGCATGGCCCAACACAGAAGAACGACCTTCTCGGGATGAGACGGTGTCCAGCTTATGGACAAAGAACATTCTTTTGAGGACCAGAATGTTCACATTTTGGACAAAGAAAATAAGGTGGTTTGAGAGGGACATGAAGGAGGCCATCTATGTTAAGAAAGAAAAAACAACTTTAAACGGAGGGGGTGGATTCCAGCTGTCAAAAACCTACAATGCAGCAATCGAGTTAATTCCTTCATCAGCCCCAGCACCTTTACTGGGGAAGAAAAGAAATCGCCTATTCAACAAATCCCTTTAACGACCCCCCTTTCAGAGACTTAGACAGGTATGGAGCATTACAAGCTCACAAAAGAAGCCAAACGACCCCCATTCCAAAGGGGCGGACACCTTCATCTGTTTTAATTTGTATGTTTTCTAAACAAAAACAAGGCTTTGTTGGGCTACTGTATAAAGCCTCAAACTCAACGCTATTTCTGACATTTTGAATTGAAAACGCTTCCTGGATGGAAAAGGAAACGTCTTCAACCTTGGAAACAAAGTCCAACGGATTGTTTTTTAACTTTTTTGGAATGACTATGACCTGGATGACTGAGAATCTTTACCAGCATCCATAAAGGTCATAACCAAGGAAAAAACAATAAAAAGGAAAAACAATTCAAATGCACACGTTAAACATTAACATCTTTTACTAGCATCCACCAAATGATCCAAAAAAATTCTTGTTAAAAATAAGAGTTTCTCTTCTCAAAATGCAGCAGCTTCTCTTAGCAGCCAATATTTTTTATGTTTCCTCTTTCTTATCTCTTTTTTGTTAACATTTCATCACAGCGGCTGACTTATGAAGTAAGCCTGCCTGTTGTAGACGAAGCATCATTCCTCTGTTGCACTAAATACCAGCAGAGCAGCTTAGCATACCAGCTCTTCAAATCAAATCAGATTAGGGATAACGACGCAACGCAGCAGCTATGATGATGTCTCAGCAAATGCTTTCTGTAACTGCAGCAGTAGAGAGCCTGCATGCATTATGAGACGTGTATGTCTGTATACACTCATATGAAGTGTAGAAGCGCTTCCACTCTGAACCAGATCAACTCCGCATGCCTCCAGTGGCGGACGAGCTCTCTGCCATCCAGCCTCTCACTTCCTGTAAAAAATGACAGCAGCAGTGCGACAGATCCAGGTTCACAGTGAGTGGTTAGTGGTCATGTGACCTGGACGGACCAAAGCTGAGAGGCTTAGCCCAGGCTGAAACAGACAGAACAGTGACGCAGTGCTCAGGGCATACAGTCATTAAACGCACCACCAGATAAATGTACTGGCTGTTCCTGAAATAGCCATAGCTGCTGCAGCCACTGCAGGAGCTGACACTCCACAGCATTTCCCTCTGACAAAGGGAGACTTATGCATTTTTTTTTATTAAATATTTTCATTCAGATGATGGGAAATCAAAGAGAAGCACCAGCAGTAATGGCTGACACCTTCTAACCTTTGATTTTCAGCCAAAGTGGTCACCAAAGTCTCACTGGTGATTAAAACACAGAGAAAAGTCTTCGGCTAATGAGGAGACAAGAGGCGGTTTGATTCTGACTCATCCATTTCTTGTTCCTACATGTTTATAACACATTTGTGACACTTCTATTCCAGCAGATCCCTGAAGTTAACTTCTCACACACTTACCTGCCACCTTAGATCTTATCACAGCAGGACGTGTCGACAGTGAGGACTCACCTGAATCGGCGTAGCCCTGAATGGCTTGTGAGTATTTCTCTAATGCGTCGGCAAACTGTCCATTTTTAAACAGCAGGTTTCCTTCGTTCTTTAGCCGGGAGAGGTGTGGTGGCAGGGCTCCGCACGGGGCGTCCAGATTGACAGTTTCCTCTGCCTTTTTCCCACCTGTAGCCGCCTTACTGCTGCTGCTCTTCTTATCACCTTGCGCCGAAGCTGTCGAGCCCCTCTTGCTTGATCCATTGGCCACCTTCTCCTTTGATTCCTCTGGAACTTTGTACTTCTCAGAGGTCGCCCCTTTGCCCTTCCAGTGCCCGTGGTGCGAGTTGCTGGACTCGCTGTGTGGACCCCCGTCCCCTCTGCTGTGGGGCTTTTTTTGAGCGTTTCCCATGTCTCCCCTTTCAGCAGGAGCAGCTGAGCTCTCCTCCCCTCCCACAGGCTGGCTGGGTTGAACCGGACAGGCTAGAAGGAAGAGAGAGAGAGAGAGAAACCCACAGGAAAGAGTCAGTGGTTACGTCAGAGCTGAGGGGGAAGGGTTGAAACACAGCACACTTCAAACAGGGAGTTCCAGGAAACACTAACCCTGTGCAGTCAATTACGAAAGCTCTTAATGGGGGAGGGAATTACTCACATGAACATATCTTAAAAAAAAACAAAAAAACTTGAGGGACAAGAGGAATTTCCTCTGTCGCACTTATGTTGCCCCATTTTTAGAGCCCACAGAGACTCTCTGACAAATTGGCTTGAAGTTTTTAGGAGCTGCCGATGTGGTGCTGATGTACAAGATTTACTGTTAAGCCTCCTGAAAATATCCAGCAAGCTCCATAAACAGTTTCACAGCTAGCAGGTCTGAATGCAAACCTGTGCTTAATGTGTTCAGGCTGGCCCACAGAATACTGAGAGACAATGATGGATTCTGAGTGAACTGTTCCTTATTCCTGAGTCCACATCTATCACACCTGTTCTCTCTCTTAGCAAGTCAGGAGTTTCTTTTGTTCTTTGAACAGCTGATTGGTAACAGTTAGTAAAATTAACATAGGAGCAGTTTGTTGTTATTACTGATCACACAGGCAGCCTGCATGGATATAAAATACAGATGAGGCAAACATGGTGTTTCAGTTATTTTTTAAACATTTATTTAAATAAAACATTTTAGACGTGAATTATTGACATCTTTTTTCATATTTGAACTTAGATTTAAAAACAAAAATCAAGGGGCGGAGTGGAGGTGGAGCATAGCGCTGATCACTGGGGATTTAGAAGTGGGTATACGCAATGCTGATTGAAAAATAAGTGTGTAAACCCCGTATACTCACGCAGAAACCTTACAAAACCTTAAATTTAAAATTATCGTCTCAAAATAATATCATGTTAATGCAAAAAAACATAGCTGTATCTATGTACAAATTAAAAGAAAATAGGTTTTGGATTGTGAAAATATTGTCTTGTGAGGTTTTACTATAACTTTATTAAAGGACAGATTATTT
>NW_015151689.1:80387-87890 GCF_000732505.1 Cyprinodon variegatus
TAAAATAAAATAAAATAATACGCATTGGAAGTGATTAAAAAAATAAATAAAAACAGGAATATTTAGCTTTTGCATTTTAAATTTGCATAGTCACATAATTTATAGGCTACGGCAATAATTCACTCTGGTTGCATACAAAGTTTTTCCAAAAGATTACCATGTCCTGCTAAAGTATTAGTTTTTCTTATTTGGATTTGCTCAGTTTATTAGTAAATAACGTTATTTGTGTATATTTACGGTACAATAACAAATGAGCTGTGATGCTTTACATGTGTACATGGGGTAGACACGGAAGAAGCCTACTCAGTCTAAGCCAGTAAGCATTTCCAAGAAAAATGTGGAAACAATTGAGAAAAGTCCCAGCTCCAGTACACTGTGAGGTATTACAGGATGGTCAGGCTATACTTAGTAGTTTCTGTCTGAAAGTTATTTAGTACTTCCAGTAGATGGCGCCTAAAAGAGCAAATATCAAACCATTGTCAAAAAAGAGAAGCTTGGATAAATGAGTCCTGCAGAATTACAGGCCGATCTCAGACCTTCCCTTCATCTGTAAAATTATTGAAAAAGTTGTATTTCAACAGTTAAAAGCCTTCTTAATAATGACCAGTTTCCAGTCAGGTTTCAAAGAACATCAAGGAGACTGTTTTGGTTAAGATCTTCAGTGAAATCCAAATAAATTCAGACTTTGGAAGAACCACGGTGCGGGTATTATTGGACCTCAGTGCAATGTTTGATACTTTTGATCACCTAATCTTATTAGAGCATCTGGAAAACACTTTTTAAGTATTTCTGGTACCGTACTGGACTGGTTTAAATCCAACCTGAAGGACAGGGCCTTCTATGTGATAGTAGGAAACTTAAATCAGATAGCAGAAAAGAAATCCAATGCAGTGTTCCTCAAAGCTCCCTTCTGGTCCCAACTGAATAAAGTTTCAACAAAGGAATAAATACAAAACTAAGGTGATCATTTTCCGACCATAGGACAGATCCAGTTAGCTCACCGCTTCAGCTGCTTCAGCTAAAATCCACTGATTATGGCCGAAATCTAGGTGTTATGATGGACTCAGTCAGACCTGAACCTTCAGAGGCACGAAAAGGCAGCTACTAAGTCAGCATTTTATCCCCTGAAGAACATTTCCAGGATTGAAGAACTAATGTCGAAGCAGGATCTAGAAAAACTCATTCATGCATTTTGTAGAATTGATCACTGCAACAGAAAGCTGATCCAAACTTTTTTGCACCAAGAACTAGAACCACAAAAAAGAGAAGCAGCATTTGGTTCCTATGTTCCATTGATCTGAAACAAACTCCCAGAAGACTGTAAGTGCTGTTAAAGCAGTTTAAGGTTGTGGTTCCACAGTTTTTTTTTGTTTCACAACCTGCTTTTATCACGTTTTATGTGTTTATTATATGTTTATTATGCACCTGTTTTCCTTCTATTTTGTTTTTTAATTCATGTAAAGCATTTTGAATTGTCTTTGTACTGAATTGCACTATATAAATAAACTTGCCTTACACATCTGTTTATGTCTGCTGTTTGCTCCCAGTTCTGGAATTCTATTTAGGCTCAAAACACTATCAGGATGAGGAATTGGTTAAGGCCTATATCACCATATTATATTAATAATTACATTTTTTGTATATCTGTTTTTTTTTCTGTATGTCTGCTACTGTCCCATCAGCAGATGTCTGCTCACACTAAGCTTATTCCTGTTAAAAGGGAGTTTTCCTCTCCACCGTCTCCACAAGCATGCTTAGTGTGAGGGATTGCCTTTGAGTCAATGAGTCGATGCAATCAGCTGGTTTTCCTTATGTAGAAAACTTTGAACTAGTCTGACTGTATGATCTGGTTGAACTGACTCTGTAAAGTGACTTAGATAACGTGTTGTGAATTGGCGCTATATAAATAAACTGAATTAAATTGTAACTGCATTTTACGTGACTATGCACCTTTAATAAAATGGAAACCTCAAAGTATTTTATCAGGATCTTAGATAGAAGGGCCACCCTGTTAAAAGAAATTAAAAATATATACATTTCAAATGTTTTATGCGATTAAAATCTGATAGGTGTGGCATTGGTTTGTCAATACATGAGTCAAAACTTTACGAGAGCTGGAACTTCTGGAGAAGAACTGAATTTCCACACAAGTTTCATGTTTCTTTCCAGGTTTTCTTCCATGATCACCATTAATTTAACATCTAGTTATATCAAAACATTTTAATCATATTTTCCACATCATGATGCTGCCACCACCATGAAACGTGTTAGTTCATCAACATGGCTACTGATACATGGGCAGGATTGGAGCACCTTCTCCTAAACAGCTTATCTCTTACCCACTTTGTGTGTGGTTCTGACGTTACTCTACAGGGTACTATCACTGCTGAAAGTGGCTAAATAGATGTTTTCTCATATAATTTATCTTTATAATTGGAAATAAAATAAAAAAATAGTTTTAAGTAGTAAGAAAAGTAGTTGCCACCATCAGTGTGTGAGTGAATGGGTGAATGACTGAATGTAGTGTAAAACACTTTGGTCGTCCTCTGACTTGAAAAAGCGCTATAAAAGTACAGGACATTAAGCATTTCAAATACATTTTTTTCATATATATTTAAAAATAAAGATTTTACTTTTTATGCTTTGAAATGTTTTTCTTTTTTTTTCTTTTACAGATTTCATATTTTCAATTATTTTTTAGTCAAAGTTTGAGTTTTACAAACTGCATTCTTCCATTGAAGCCCAAGAAAAATGCTCACCCTTAATAAGCACATTTACCAAAACAACATTGCTGCAAACGTCCATGCAGACCAAGAGTAAAAAAAATTAAAAAGTTTAAGATCTACCGGTATTGTAATTTTTGTTTTATGTGTAAAATTTGAAAAACAAGTTTTTTGGACAAAATAAAAAAGGAAAACTTGAGAAATAATCTATGAAAAAAGGATTTGAAAAAATGTTTTCGGTTGAAAACTTTTTAAATTTTAGATCAGGATTGCTTTTTTTATATATATATAACAGGTTCTTTGCGTGCAATAATAATTAAACAAAATTCACTCCATAAGGCCATTAATCTAAACCCCATGCTCTCATTAGTAAGTGAAATGTGGTCTGCTGGCACCAACTGATCATTTCTCATGTTTTGGTCACCTACAGTTGCTGCAGCATTGTTCGGCTCTTCCTGAAGCACCTTCCTCAGGTCTTTAGAGGCCATTTCAAAGTTGCCAATATGATTGTAAACAGTAGCACGCCGCAGAAGGGCTGATTTAAAAAAAAACAAAGTACATAAATTAGAAATGCAAACCAATCTAATTCAATTAAGCTTCAAACATGTATGCAAAATCCTCCAGATTTAGAAGTCTTAAAAACAGAGCACCTTTTTTATTCCCTGGTTCCAGCTCCAGCACCTGCTGACAGTCTATCATGGCATCGTTCCAGTGCTCCAGGTTAATCTCTGCCTGGGCTCTGTTGTTATATGCACTCAGAGTGGGAATGATGGAAAGGCTCCTGTAACAAAACAAAACAAAACCACTGCTTACCAATGAGTTTAGTGCACACAGATTAAACCGGGAGTTTTTAATACATCACATAAAAAGATAGAAAACCTTTTTTTAAATAAACCGGACTAAACTTTTATATTTTATTTGTTGGTAAAAATACCAAATTTGGTTTTATGTAATTAATGTCAGAATAATAATAATAATAATAATAATAATAATAATAATAATAATAATAGTTATTTTGAGGCTTCATTGCTTTTCTCAAAATCAAAACTTCACAAAAGTTTTTTTCATTTTTAGTAAAACCGCCTTCTTAAACTGTATAACCTGATTCAAACTTTTCTTCCACAAGCCTCTAACACTGATTTCCTCCGCTGATAAAACTGGTGTAGCTAACCACTTTTCTAGGCTATACTTTTTTGTAGCACTTTGGAAAAACCAGTTAGCCTGAGAGCAAGCCGTAGTTTCTCAGGATGATTTCCTGAGATGTGGCCGCAGCATTTCCAGGTAATGTTAATCCCACAGTCGTCCTCAGTCTTGCAAGCTTACCAGGATTTTTCTTCCAACCGTAGGAATGGACATTATGGCTGGAGACTTATTTTAGTTTCATTAAACCACAGGATATCACTCCATACATGTACCCCTTTGTCCCCGTCATCACTGAGATGTTGTTTTTATATGTTACTGTTGAAGAGAAAGCTTCCTTATATCTGAGATAGCTTCTTTATGTCTGAGTGGCCTTTCAGGCTTCATCAGACATTTTCCTATGTAGGATAATGATCAGCTTCTTCATAAGGCCATCTGCTTTAGTTTTAAAGTTGATCATCAAGTCTGAGACATTAATGCCCGCCTCCAGGATGACACAACAACTACTTTCTTGATAGAGTTAGGTCTGTTTTTTAGTGTTTAGTCCTCTTTCTCATTCTGTTTCTCTCCTAGACATTTCTATAGACTTTTGCTGTCACTAACAGCATGTGTCATCATTATTGAAATGAAAAGCTGCCCAGAGATTATCTGCCTAATTGTTTCCTAGACAGAACCTCCTGTGGAGCTAGTTGAAGTTACCTCTACTTCATTTTAAACCCCCAGTCAGCCTCAACATACGGTTTCTAACAATGTATCTGGTTCTGCTGGAGGTTTCTTCCTGTTAAAATGGGAGTTGTTCCTCTCCACTGTTACTGCATGCATGAATGGTGTGAGGGATTGCTGCAGAGTACATACAGCCAGGCATACACTGTGCGATATTTTTAATTTATGGCACGCAGCTACAACTCAAAGCGTTCAACGAAACCGCAGGTTTAAAAAGTTCACAGCTCACAATATATGTTATCACACTGTGCGGCCCGACGCTCTGATGCGATCTACATGCTCACTCTGCACGCCCATAAACCACATGTAGGATTGAGTACCGAGAGATGCCGCTGACCAGACTCATCAATCTGGAAGAAGAAGGACTCCCTTGTTTGCACATGCTCAAGGTTCTGGTAAATCAGCTCATAGCTCTGCTTCAACAGCAGGATTTTCCCACGGCCACCTTATGACCGCTGACTAAATTTCAAACATGTTTGATTTTCTCCCGACCTTACGATTCCTCATCGGGAGGTGGTCATAAGAGGCTAATCGCCCCTCGTCACGCCCTGTATATTACATGACGCAAGGTGAGGCTTAAACTCGGCTCGATCGAAAAATTCTCGCACGACTGGAGAATCGGCCCAAAAAAATGTACAGTGTGAATATCTACTATCGCCACATGTTTATCGAGGAGGAGCGGATCCTACAAAGTCAATGACTGGATACAATCTGCTGGTTTTCTTTAAATAGAAAACTTTGAACCAACCTGACAGTATGATTGAACTCTTAAAGTACCTTTAGATA
This sequence comes from Cyprinodon variegatus, assembly GCF_000732505.1. Classification (NCBI taxonomy): domain Eukaryota; kingdom Metazoa; phylum Chordata; class Actinopteri; order Cyprinodontiformes; family Cyprinodontidae; genus Cyprinodon; species Cyprinodon variegatus. The sequence goes on from NW_015151689.1 coordinate 85,760, forward strand.
ACGTGTTTTAAATTGGTGCAAGAAATAACGTGATTTAAATCAGAGCACATCTCCTTTATAAACAATATGATGGCCTGACAGTCCTACGTGGCTCTTTTATTACTTATAACTCAAGGATAGAGACTTATAACTTGAGTTCAATACAGGAACGCATCACTTTCCTACACTTTAGGACTGTAGCCATACATGAGAAGACTTGAGGAAATGTGAGAAATTTGTTTATTTCTCATCTTTCCAATGGTGTCAATAAAGGATGTGGAGGGTTTTATAGGTGTTGTCAACCACAAGTGTTTGGCTGATGGAACCAGATTTTCTCCGTATTCTGGATTTTTATATATAGCAAAAATTGTGTTCATTTTTAATGGACCTATAAGAGAAAAACCTAAAAGAGATTTTAACTTTAGACTTATTTATTCAGCGCCATTTAAAAACACCTCATCTGAAGGCACTTCGTTCACCAGATCATACAGTCAAATTGACTCAAAGTTTTCTATCTAAGGAAAACCAGTTGATTGCATCGACTCATTGATTCGAAGGCAATCCCTCACACTAAGCATGCTTGTAGCGACAGTGGAGAGGAAATACTCCTTTTTAACAGGAAGAAACCTCCAGCAGAACCAGGCTCAGTGTGAGCGGCCATCTGCTGAGGCCGACTGGGGTTCAAGGAGACAGAAGAAACTGTAAAAGGCGGCCCCGTCCAGGAAACACCCAGCCAGGCAGACGAGCTCTGAACCAGCTCCCATGTCAGAGGATGAGAGAGCACAATAGTTTATATCCCTTCTTATATTGTGTTTGTAAACTTCTAATTTTGACTGCATCAATTTCAGTTAATAAAAAATATTAAGTAGGGAATAAAATCTAATCCCATTTACTCAAATAAAACATTATTTGTCAGCGCTTTGTAGAATAGGGAGGTTCTTTATGGCGCTAGTGGAACCTGACCTTTGGTAGTAAGCCACCGCCTCTTCATAATCTTTTGCTCTGAAAGCTTCATTGCCTTTATCCTTCTCCCGATTTGCCAGAAGGAGCTTCTCCTGCCGTGACAGACCTGGATCACACAGCAAACACATTTCACACAGACACTCAACAGCATGAACACCACATGAATCTGCAAGAATGACACATTACATGAGGAATCCACTTCTCTCTGGATGTTCGGATGTCCTGTGTTTAGAATGGCAGGTGGGTCATTTTTCTGCATATCCCCATCTATCTTGTTGCATTCCTCCTCAACATTGAACCTGGAAATAGAAACATTCCATCATTACATTGAGGCATCTTTATGTTTAGAGGTGAAGGTGCAGAGAAATGGCTCACTTGTCCCATTCCTGATAATCCCGAGGAAGAACACGTTTTGAAGGATTTGTTCTTTGTTTTGGAAATGATTTCTGAAGCAAAAAAGCAGCTTTTTAATTTAAAATGTATGTAAATATATATACGCTGCACATTAGTTAAAATGAACTTACCTCTTTAACCGGAGCAAAGCACCTGGAACTTCTTACTGGAGGTATTTTTGCTCTGTCCAGGTCATCAAACACAGACTCCTGTTTAAGCAGCGTTTCAGCGTTTTTGGTCTCCTCCTCCCATGTCTGCCAAAAAAACAAATGAACAAAAAAAAAAAAAGAAACTCATAACATTATGTTTATGGTAGAAAAATATTCTTCATAAAGCATTAAAACCACAACATGCTGAGTATCATACCCTTAAGTCATCAATGATTTGGTTCCACTCATCTTTAGAGAAGCTGGCCTCTGTGGCAACAGGAACTCCCTGCCTGAGAGCTCGACTCTTAGGGCTCAACTTCTCCAGGTGGCTTTCACAGAACTTGATCAGATGGGGATATATTCCCTCTTCACCAGACCTTGGGATGAAATAAATCCTACATTATCAGACTCAAATCTATCCGGTCAATATTGCTCATCTATTCTAAAATGATTTATTAATAAACAGTAGAACCTGTATGGTCAAACTGACGGTGGAAACAACCTCTAAAAGCTGTTCTCTGTACAACATCATCCTGCTTAATTAACTGTTCGCTCCTTTGCCAACGCAGGATGGGAATTGAAGCCACAACTTTCTGATTAGGAGTCGACTACTTTTACCGACGCCCCGAAATTATTCAATTCAATTC
>NW_015151689.1:88296-89457 GCF_000732505.1 Cyprinodon variegatus
GTTTATAGATGTTGGAGATCTGCCTGTTTTTCCAGTGTAGTCCTTTTTCTCTGACTGTGACTGGCTGGATGTGCTCTCTTCTTTGCTAAAGATTTATGATCATAACATTACCTTAAAATTCGTAATAACTTTTCCAGATATTTTACATCTTTGCATTTTGCAATGAAATCATAGTCCAGGTGCTCCACGGGGACCTTGGTACTGAAGTCAGTGTTTGGAAGAGAGAAACCTGCGTCAGCATTCATGGCTGAGAGAGAAGAGAAGGAAAAAAAACAGCTACTCAGTTTTTATGTGGAAACTATAACAACAACATAACACAAGCTAAAGTAAGGACTGTAACTCAACTAGCTTATTATATCTGGAATAATGAAGACATTAAACACACAAATAAGACAATTTTTTGTACAGAAAATTGTTTAATAGAGGAATATTACTTGTAAGCCAAGTACTAAATCCAAATGGTCATCTACTGTCTTATTCTGACTTCTGTTACTTCTCCAATTTCCTTTTACTCCTAAAGAATATGCTTTTGACTTTGACACAATCCCCAGTGGGTCATTAAAGCTTTTTATCATCTTTACCTACATGTCAAATTCACTCAATGCCAAGTTTTGATCAAAAATCCATGTATATAGATTATTATTGTCCTTTTATAAGTATGAGAAAACAACCAAGATGTTGTTTTTTCAACAGCTTGTATATTTTACTGGTCCAGCATTTTTGAAAATATAAATTGAAGGGGATTTGGTTGATCCTTAAAAAATATTTAATAAACAAATAAGTAAGAGAAGCTTCTTAAAAAGTTATTCATAATGTTTATCCTGTTAAAATATTTTGATAAAAGGATATAAATGGGATTTGGACACAATGTCTACTTTTTGTAAAAATAATGAAGAAAAGCTTATTCATCTTTTTTGGAATTGTAATTATACCAAAAATATTCTGGAGATATGTCAATTTTTTTTTTCATAAAATAAATCTCAATATTACTCTAACGAATAAAGATGTTTTGTTTGGGATGGAGAAATGTGAACTTGTCAAAACTGAATTTTTATATGTTGTTAACTTTTTTATTAGTTATGCTAAATATCATATTCACACCTCCAAATATTTACAACAAAAAACAAATTTCCAGATTTTATTATCTTCTATTAATATCTA
>NW_015151689.1:90971-92391 GCF_000732505.1 Cyprinodon variegatus
CCCTGGAGTACAGATTTGATTTTGACATACCGGTAGTAAAATAGTTGCTCTATATTCTGTAAAGCCCTTTGGTGTTGTATCTGAGTGTAATTATTAATGTTCGATGTTGTTCTTGTATGTTCATCGATGGAGTATTAGGGCCAGGCTAGAGATTTGTTTTTCTTTTATTTCTTGAATAAAGTCGTAACATTACGAGGGTAAAGTTGTAAAATTCTGAGAATAAAGTCATAACATTATGAGAAAGGTTAGCCATAACATTACTAGAAAGGATATTCATAAAATTACGTGAATAAAGTTGTAAAATTACCTGAATAAAGTCGTAAAATTACGAGAATAAAGTTGTAAAATGATGAGAATTAAGTCATAAATTATGAGAATAAAGTCGAAAAATTATGAGAATTAAGTCACAACGAGAATAGTCACAAATTTACGAGAATAAAGTCGTAAAATTATGAGAATAAAGTTGTAAAATTACCAGAATAAAGTTGTAAAATTACCAGAATAAAGTCGTAAAATTACGAGAATAAAGTTGTAAAATGACAAGAATAAAGTCATAAAATTACGAGAATAAAATCATAAAATTACGAGAATAAAATCATAAAATTACGAAAATTAAGTCGTAAAATGAGGAGAATAAAGTAGTAAAATTATGAGAATAAGTCGTAAAATTATGAGAATAAAGTCACAACAAGAATAGTCACGAAATTACGAGAATAAAGGCGTAAAATTACGAGAATAAAGTCATAAAATTACGAGAATAAAGTCGTAAAATATGAGAATAACGTCGTAAAATTATGTGAATAAATTAGTAAAATGATGACAATAAAGTCACAACGAGAATAGTCACAAAATTATGAGAATAAATTCATAAACTTATGCGAATAAAGTCATGAAATTACGAGAATAAAGTCATGAAATGATGAGAATAAAGTCACGACGAGCATAGTCACAAAATTACGAGAATAAAGTTGTAAAATTAGTCAAAGTCATAAAATTACGAGAATAAAGTCGTAAAATTATGAGAATAAAGTCGTAAAATGAGGAGAATAAAGTCGTAAAATTACTACAATAAAGTCGTAAAATGAGGAAAATAAAGTCACAACGAGAAACGTCAAAAAATTACGAGAATAAAGTCATAAAATTACAAGAATAAAGTTGTATTTACTCTTGAAAGTAGCCCTTTCTTCCCTAAAATAAGAAATGTCAAACATTATGTAACATTAAATTATACTTTGGCATCGCTTTGACATGTATTCTTGTAATGTTTCGAAATAGAAAAAAATCTCTAGCATGGCCCTAATACTCCGTCGTATTTCTTTGTTTGCAAAAATAAACAAAAACTCAACTAACTAAAAACAGTGATGAATTATTGTTCGAGCTTTAGCTGAAACTTGTCCCATTAATTTCATGTCTAATGCAA
>NW_015151689.1:94166-100576 GCF_000732505.1 Cyprinodon variegatus
AAAAATAAACAAAAACTCAACTAACTAAAAACAGTGATGAATTATTGTTCGAGCTTTAGCTGAAACTTGTCCCATTAATTTCATGTCTAATGCAACCAAGGTTTCAACAAAGAAGGGAAAAAAAGCCACCATACCTGCTCTCTGTTTGACCAGGGCTCTAGAGACTCGGTTGCTATAGTAACCAGACGCGGAAGGCCATTCAGCAGACCGACCGGAAATACGTCACCGTCAACAGAAGGCTCCAAATTTGAAAGCGGGAGCTGAGGCTGCGAGGATGAACATGCAGCGGAAAGGAAGGCTGGAAGCCGGGGCCTGGAGCTGAACCTGAGTGTGCGGCCCTTTGTAGGAGTTAAACTATCTGACAGAGTAAGTTTCTGTACATTTTAAAGGTGTTTTTAGCTTTATTAACACATGTTTCATTGGTTCACCCTTTGTTTGGGCTAACTTTACCCAGGTGGGTTTTCCGGCCATGCTAATTGGTCTTCAAGTCTGCCGCACCTGAAAGGCCATGAACGCGTTACTTACCAAAAAAAAAAAAAAAAAAGTTTATTTTTAATTACCAATATAAATCGTCAAAAACAAGCCAAAAAGAGGAGATAATTCGGTTATAGTTTTGTATGTAGAGGACCTGGAGCACGGGGCTTTAAATCCCCAGCTCATAGCAACAGCCAGCTGGGCCCTTGGTGATGAACCAGCTCAGCTGGGCCCTTGGTGATGAACCAGCTCAGCCGGGCCCTTGGTGGTGAGCGATAAGTAAATAGTATTTTCCTTACCGGTACATTGATGAGAAGAGAAGAGTAATCTGTATTTAAAAAAAAAAATCTTAATTTCATACATCAGAACTTAATTAGTGTGGAAAGTTAAAGGGAACAAAATGAAATAAGAATGAAGAGAAGTGCCATTTATCCTGATAACTGATTTTTAAATATTATTTCACTTTAATATGGAAAAAAAGTCAGAATTATGACAGCTAACAAACATGTTAGCATCAAGCTGTAGCCATGTCTGTTTTAGAGACTAGCTCTCTTGTTTTAATGACCTTCTGCCCCTCAGGCACCTAAAAAGTTGCCTTATTTCTTCATTTTTCACCAGTGTAGATTAGTTGTGATTGATCAATTATTGAAATAATTGTCAACTAATTAAGTAATCAATTAATCATTAAATCATTAAATCATTACAGAGTGGCCCACTTAGAACAGGAACGGTACCAACATTGTAAAAAAAATTATATACATATTTTGCATTTCAGATAAAAAAAAAAAAACTTTTTCGTCAGTCAATGATTTATCCAGAAATCCTCGTGTGAAAATGTTTTAGATTCACCTGGTTTAAATTCCTAAAAAATCTTCTTTCAGAATCAGGCATACTTTAATAATCCCTGAGGGAAATTACTTAAAGAAACTTAAGGAACCTTTGGCTATTCTATTATTAAGCAATTAATGAAATAAATTATCAACAGACTAATTGATTTGCAAAATAATGGTTAGTTGCAGCCCTAGTCTGGAGTCTGTGGCAGCTTCCACTATGTTGGGCCACAGCGAGTTTCTCATGTGAGCTTATTAGATGTTTCAGACCAAAGTAGGCAGATAAAGGCTGGTTGAATTTTGTGGTGAATAAAATGCAGAAAGTTTGAAGTTCCGTCTGCAGCATTTTTCGCCAAAATGTTAATGAGAGTCACAGCAAACTAGGAAAGAAGTTTCCTCTCCGTCTGTGTGAAGCAGCCAATCAGACGTCAGCGTCTCCATGGTAGCTGTCCGAATCCTGCCCACTGAACCTGATGGCTGAAGATGACAGTTTAAATCAATTCATTAGCGTAATGTTCAGACGCAAGGGCTGAACGATATATATGGCCTCACAATATAATCGCCCATTTCTTTTTTTTTAATTTCATTGTAAAATGTGACAACTGGCACATCTCTTTCAAAAATTACCTTGATTTAAATCGTTTGCTCTAGGACGGAGGTCTTAAACAGGGGTCTGTGAGACCCCTAGGGGTCCACAGAGGTACTGCATGGGGTCGCGAAAGTTTTGGTTGATTAGAATTTGTTTGTTTTTTTTATCCCCCCCTGCAATCTTTTTCCGCTAATTGAATGTCTTTAAATCCACATTAACATGAATTCAACACAGTGTAGTAAACAGATAAATGTAGGCAGAAAATGTCTTTCAGTCATCAATGCACACAGTCAGCGAAATACAGGAGCTCTTACAAGCTGGGCACCGTTTCATTCGCAACACCTGTCCCATCAACCTTAGTTTTAAGGATCAATGAAACTCAAGCTTGTGAAACAAGCATGTGTCTCAAAAATAATGAAAATATGACACAGTTAATCTTTACAGATGGCATTCAATTCAGTTTATTTGTATAGGGCCAATTCACAACACATTTCGTCTCAAGGCACTTTGCAGTTCACCAGATCATCCGATTTTATGATCTCATCATATCATTGCATAGTGGGGTAGTTTATCCATTATAAGAATAACTCTAAGAAGAAAAAGTGACAAAATGTCTAAGCTTTGGAAGGATTGCATTTTGGGGAGATTCCAAAAAAGTAAAAAAAAAAAAAAAATCCGCTGGACTTTATTTCCAAATTTGGAGACCTTTCGCTTCCCATCCAGGAAGCTTTTTCAATTCAAAATGTCAGAAATAGTCAATTTAGTTAGAGGTTTTATACAGAGACCCAACTAAGTCTTATTTTGGTTTTGAAAACATGCAAATTGAAAAGTTCCTGTTTGACTGTGACTCCATCCTGGAGAGAAACCTCCGCTGTGCTGCTGCCATCAACACCCTTGTTTATAGATGTTGGAGATCGGCCTGTTTTCCAGTGTTGTCCTGTTTCTCTGACCATGACTGGCTGGATGTGCTCTCTTCATCCTCTGGCATGGGAGCTGGCTCGGTGCTCGTCAGCCTGGGTGTTTCCTGGACGGGGCTGCCCTTTTTGAATCTCTGCTTCTGTCTCCTTGAACCCCAGTCGGCCTCGGCAGATGGCCGCTCACACTGATTCTGGTTCTGCTGGAGGTTTCTTCCTGTTAAACGGGAGTTTTTTTCTCTCCACTGTCGCTACAAGCATGCTTAGTGTGAGGGATTGCCTTCGAGTCAATAAGTCGATGGTTTAAACTTGTTAGTGTTAAACCGGAGTTAAAACCTGCTGGACATTCCTGGGTGTGAAAGCAAGACTCTACTGTATGTTCAAACCAGAAAAAAACCACAAGGGGAGCGTCACTTTGTTTCTCCTGTCTGATTTAAAACATTTTTTATTCTATTTTTTTTTGCAGAAGGGTGCTGACATTAGCCAGTCTTTGTTTTATGTATGATCTACATGGCTCCTTTAATTGCCCCTCGTACATGAATATTTGTGTATTAAATTGTTAACTACAGTGTTGACTTTCCCACCAAAATGTGCAGAAACGTTTAAGCATTTGGTTGAAGCAGTGTAATTTTTCATCTCCAGGTCACTAGACGAGCTTTCTTCTCTTGGAGGTCTTTGTGCAGTGAACCAAGGGCCCACATGAGCAGAGCAATGCAGTGCACTCCTAAATCAAATGTCAACCTACAGAGCTACAAAGGCCAGCACTGCTATGAGGACTGCTCTGACAGCGGATACTCGGGTTGGTTCCAGAGCCCACAGAGCATCAGCGGGGGGGACATCTCTGGGTCTCTGTCTCCATCAGAAATCTGCGAAACTCCTAAAGAGAACCTCCGGCTTCATGTCACCCCTAAGGAGCAGAGCAGAGGACCGGTTAGGGTTTTGGGGAGAGACAACAGAGAAGCAGCATCAGTAGGGAGCTGGTGTGAAACGCCGAAGCTAAACAGAAGGGGACCTTTACTGCGCCACAAGCTTCTAACAAGCAAACCCGCCTTGGTGAAAACTGATGGGACGGGACCAACATTCCCCTCGAATGCAGAGTCCTGTTTGAGTAAGAGACCTGAACACTGGCTCAGTGCATCATTTAACTCTCTGGATCTAACAACCGACGGGGCCACGGGCGGTTCAAACATGGGTCACGACGCGGCGATGTCCGGCAGGAAACGGCGGCTCCTCTTCTCGCAGATGAGGACCTCCACCCGTGAAGACGGCAAACCCGACACCTGCATGTTCTCCTTCGAGGGAGGCGTCGTCTCGGAAGCAGATTTCGGGGGGAGCATTTCCTTGAACCCGCTCAATGCAGAAACTCCACGTCGTGACAAATTGTTCCCCATGTTAACCAGCGAAAACCTTCAATCCCCATTGAACAGTGAAAATGATGACAGCGGCAGTCTCATCTACACGCCATTGTTTACTCAAACCCCGAAAGACATCAGGTAGGTTCTTTTTTTCTTTTCTTTTTTGTTTGCTGAAACCAAGCTAACGTTGCCCTCTTTCTAACCTCGGCGCAGGTCTGTCTGTGAGGACAGTGGTTTCAGCTCCTTAACGCTTGACAAATCTCAAGATTCTTCAGTGGACCATGACGGCTCGTTCCAGGAGCTTCTTGGCTCCGCCTCCAAAGGAATCAATGGGACCCCAAATCTGAATGCAAAGAGACCCTCCCGTTTGCAGCGCCACCATCGGCTTTCTACCCTTAAAGAAGGCGGATCTCAGTCTGAGGAAGACTCAGGAAACCGGCGACATGAAGAACGCCCTAAAAATAGCAGCCATTCTAATGATGACGTTTTTGCAGAAGTTACGCCCTGCAGCAAAATGTCTGATAGATGTTTTAACAGCCTGATTTTTGCCAAAAACGACTCAAACACCCCATTAAGTGCCTCTTCATCCAAGCTTGAGAAAGCATCACCTCAGTGCGCAGACCCTGCTCCTCCAGCCATGACTCCACTCAGGACGTCCCCAGCTGACCTGTCTCTGACTCCGGCCTTGCAGCTAGTCCATGCTATCTGCCAGCAGAGGGTCCAGAGATCTGGTCAAAGTCCAAGTCTGAGGGAAGAGCTGAAGCTCACAGCAGCACTTGTTGAGACTCCAGTGATGTTCAGGACCACCATGCCTTTAGCGGGGATGATCGGCAGGAAGATGGGCCTGGGGGAGCTGGATATCCTCACAGAGCTGAAGAAGAGGAACCTCAGGCACATCCTGGCGAATATTTTCAGCAAGCTGAACCCTGAGTGTCTCTACAGGTGATGTGTGTTTGTTATTGTCACTTAATTAGCACAAACTCATCAGATGCCATTTTGATTCACTTGGTTAAAAAGCTTAGATTCATAATGAATTGAACATTTTCAGTGTTGCTTTTTTGTTATGAAACCAATAATTTTCAATCTTTATTATGTCACCGTTTTCACCTTGAACCCTGTTGGTGTGTTTCCATGATCATTTGAAGAAGAGAATTTACTGTTGTGTTCCATATAAGGCTGAACGATTTTTGCCAAAAATCAAAATTGCAATCATTTGAAGCCTTCATTCCGATAATCCTTTGGACTAAGCACAACCATGTCAATAGCCCCATTTACACCACCCCATTGGAACCGTACCGAGATCGGTCCGAGCACGGTAACAGAGGTAGCTGCTGAGTGTAAATAGTATGCAGAACTGAACCCGACCGTGCCAGAAACAACCGAACTGCGCTAACATGGTACTAGTTCATCAGTTCGGTTCTCATATAACAGAGCGCATGAGCAGATCGCGTCATCTCCTTACAATCAGCCTCCGTAATCATGAAATTTCGTACAATAATTAAAATACTGGCTTCCCTACCGTGCCACACGATTTCCAGTAATGATTCTGCTTAGCAGTGTGTTGAGCCTCAACGTCTGTCGTCGTTTCCTGGTTCCGTAAGACCTGATTAGACTATCATTTGTCGTATCCACTTCTCAAAACCCGACTCTGTCAAGTAAATTCGCCAAAGGCTGCATTCTTAGTCCGCAATCTTCCTCAATGTTAGGGGCACCACCATGTTGGTTGGCTTGTTTACCTCTAGAGAGCAGTAATACTTTAGATCTGGTTAGGAGGCCAGGAACCGTGCCAGCGTGGTGTGTGAACGGTGTTAAGTAGCAGAGCTTGTCACAGATCAGTTTTTAGTGGGGAGTGTAAATAGGGCTCTGCTACTCCAGGGTTTCAGTTTTCCCATAACCTTGAAAGCCCCCTTGTCCAGAGTCCAGTGTTGCAGGACTTTTTCACAAATGCATTAATCTAGACCAAAGGTGTCAAACAGGTTCCAGAAAGGGCCGTGTGGCTGCAGGTTTTCTTTTCAACCAAGCTATGGCACACCAGACTCCATTCATCTCATCATGGCATCATGTTAAGACTGGACTCACTTGATAAGATGAATGGAGTCTGGTGTGCCATTGCTTGGTTGGAAGCTGCTCCTTTTTCTCATAGGCGAAGCGTTTACACTCCAGAGCAGAAGGTGGCGGTACTGCGACCAAAGCCAACCGCCAGTAGTAAACAAGAAGAAGAAGCGAAGCAGCGTAGCCGGGTGTAGCA
>NW_015151689.1:101419-104162 GCF_000732505.1 Cyprinodon variegatus
AGTGTCTTACTCTTAAATGTATTGTGATTTAAAAACTGTGTGCCTCTGGGATTCGAAATGTGACTATATAGCAAATGCAACTAATTGCCCAGCTCTAGTTCCATTTATCCCCAGAAACTCAGTCTTCACCCCTCCTAATGCAACATGATGACACAGACTTCTGAATTCAGCGGCTGTTAAACTTTCCTACTTTAACCGTTTGTGATTCTTGTTTGCAGCACTAAGTTGGTTGTTAAGGGGCGTCTGGTGTTGATGTTTCAAAGCTGTGCAAGTGCATCAAACACTGAGTAAAAACAGTTTGGGTTTTTTTTGTCATTATGGTTGCCGAGGAAATAAGTGGGTCTACAAGCGGAAAACTGGAAAAGATTTACTTCTTAAAGTCCCTTAAAGTCGTTACATTTCATATCGAACTTTGGTACGATCCAAAACCAAGTAAATGCAGTGTCAGTATCGATACGGTTTTATTTTTTATAATCATGAAAATGTTGATTGCCGTTTTAGGGATTTTCAATTATCGGACTAAAACAAGGGAACATTAACAAAACAAAGTTGAAAAGCAATTTAAAGCAAAATCTTAAGAAAAAGCGAATGCTGCTTGTTTGGTTGCTGATGCTGCGACTGTAGTCGGTGCGTCTGGAGGAAGAAGGAAAGAATTATCGATCAATATAAATACCAGCAGGATCAATCCACACACCTCCAGCCACAACCTAAACCTCTCTGTCCCACGGCGCATCGGTGCAGTACTTCCTGCAAAAGGAAGCCTAGTAGTTCTCTTTATGAACTATATTTGCATTTATTATTCCTGTGAATTATTTATTTATGTTTTGAGTACTTCAGGTTTTCATAATTTTTAGGGCAAAATTACAAGAAATAAAGGCTTAAAATATTTAAGCCTGACCCATGTTAAACTTGTTTTTTAGAACATATTCTGGTGTTTGAGCAGGGCCTGTGTAGAAATGTGTAACATTTGTTCTTTTTTTTTCTTATTTTGACAGATGTGGGCTAGTTTGCAAAAGTTGGAATGAAATGATCCATCAGGACCACCACGCTAGTCTTAGGAGAATGATCTACATGAGGGAACTGGAGGAAGCTCTTGAGGTAGTTTGGTTTATTTGGCTTCAAACTAATCACAGGTGTTTTTATGTCATTCTTAGGGTCCTGCCACAACTTGCCGATTTAGCCAGCATATGCCCGACCTCCCAGAATCTCCTAAAATGCTGGCATACTCTGAACTTTCTAGTTTTTCAATTTTGGGCGTATAGAGTAGTCATAAGGAGTCCCGAGCTTTTGTCAGCCTAATTTATGCATAATGGAAGATGTCTATTGAACAGTAGCATGCACTGCAGCAGCAGCAGCTTTCAATGGAACGCTCCATTGAAAATTAAACGTTCTTTTCTGTTGCTGTTGTTCAATAAAAGAACATTTTAAGATCATTTGAGGCGACATTACTATACTTTAGAGCGACAATATATAGACTATTTACCAATTTTAATGCATAATTAAAAAAAACAATTTCCAAAGTTGAGAGGACCGCGGCAACCAGTGGACCTCCAAGGCTAACTGCAGCCTGTCTGCAGCGGCCGTCTCTGTACATAGTCGTGTGCAAAGTACTGGTGGCTCTGATGGCAATTTTTGACCCGGCTTTGGATTTAGTTTTGGAAGGATTAGACTTGGGGTTTTCCTTGAAACGTGAGCAGGAAGAGGCTCTATGCTCCTTCATTTTTAAGAAGGGCGTATTCGCCGTCTTCCCGACAGGCTGTTTGTTTACACTTCCCCACCAGCTTCCTGTCACGCTTACTACGCCAGTCAGTAGCGCTCATTGGTCAGAGCGTTTGCCAATAGGCACAGACAGCCCAGACTCCTGACGTCTCATTCATTGGGACCAGACTAAATACATTTAGTCTGGTTTATCAAGCTAAGTAACTTACACTTAACATATGTCATAGGGTTGTCAAAAGTATCGATACCCAAAAAAGTATCGATACTGAAACGTTGTATCCGGATACAATACTCATTTTCAAAAGTATCGATACAGTGCTACCACCAGTGGCACCTAAACAGTCATTCATCTTATGCGCTGATTAGAGGAAAATGCGCTTTCTGGACACTGTGATTGAATAATTCTGTGCACTTTTCGGTTTCAGACTTTTTTTTGTAACAGGTGCAGCTGCTGAGAATTATTTTTGTTTCTTAAACGGTTTGGCTAGTGTCATTGTTATGTGTGTAAAGCATAGCCAAGGAAGGAACACTTAATTTTAATTTTGTAAGTTTTTTTATCAAGATTGCTTAATATTGTGCACAGCATACAACCTCAAAATATTGTTTATTGTATTTATTTGTCTATTTACTGTATTTAGTTTATTAATAAAAAAATGTCTGTTGAATTTTGGAGTATTTGTTTTTATCCTATCGAAAATGACATCGAGTATCGAATATTTTACTTAGTATTGGTATCGAGTTGAAAAGTTTAGTATCGTGACAACCCTAATATGTCAATGATCAGATAACTTACCTGTAACTTATGGCATACGCTGGCATACGTATGTCTACGTGTGCCAACATGCTTCTGCATGCTAATAACTTGCACAACATGCATAACGTACCCATAACTCATCCAACGTATGCCTGCATTTTTGTCAGATCTAAATCGTCAAGGTGTGACAGGGGCTTTACCAACAAACTGAGAGTTGTTGTTTCCCTGATTTAAAAGAGATACTTGATGCTTCACAAGATCAAAGCAGTA
>NW_015151689.1:105609-108003 GCF_000732505.1 Cyprinodon variegatus
TTGTGTGTGTTTAGGTTGTTTTTAAAATAAATTACATATTTTTTTCTACAAAATGTGTCGCTGTTGGTTTGTTTACATTCTGTTGTCATTTGGCGCCATCTATAGGCCATAGGCTAGCTCTCAGAAAGTGGCTAGAAAGTGAGTTCCGTTCCAGCATCTTGGGTAATACTTTTTATTATGTTTTTTATGAAGTAAAATAGTTCATCTTCTTTGCAGGATGCCCGCTTGTGGAACTTTTTTTTTTCAGTTAGTGAGTAATCGTCATTTGAAGTTGGGTAATGCATGAAAAAAGGACATTTTGGCCTCCAATAGCATCTTTGACTCCAATTATCTCTAAAAGTAATAGAGCCACACACTTCAAACTTTGTAGATCTTTAGAGGGTCCTACAAATAGTCAAACCTTAGAATATCGGCCAGATTGGAGCAGTGGTTCAAACTTATTTGGAAAATTCCTGAAATTTTTGGCCTCCAATACTAGCATCTTTAACTTCAATTATCTCAATAAAGCTAAACACTTCAAATTTCACAATCGATACGAACATTCCCACATATGTCCAATATGAAAGATTAGGAGGATATGAGCAATTGTTGTGAAGAAATCTTTATTTCAAAATCTAAAGCAGCACTGTTTCCAACACAGTGCCATTTAAACAAGTACACAGCGGGATCTAATTTTTCATATTGATAACATATCGGGTTTAGATTATGAACAAAAACAAATGTTGCATATACTCTATTATCCAAATTATGTACAGCATTATAAAACAAAATTACAAGCAGGTTTATCAATACAGAAGATCCAACAATACTGCCTTGCTCATTCTGACATTGTAACTGAGAAAAGTGGTTTTCACAAGCCTCACCATGCTCACTGCACTAAGTATTAAGAAAATATTTATAAATTCTACAATGTCTAATAAGGCATCATTATGAATGTCAATGATGGTCACAATGTCTCATTATCTTTAGACTAGATTGTACAATCATCATCGCTATCATCACTAGACAGAATTTCCTCTTCTCCGGTAACATTTTGACAGTTCTTGCACCCACACAACTCTGTACATTTAAGGTTAGAAGATTTACATGAACATTTAGTATCACATCGTCCTGTTTTGCATTTACAGCTTATAAGTTTCAGCGCCTCTTTAGGAGCAGGATCATTGGTCATCCAATTGATAGAAAGCTGTTTTTCATGGATGTTCCCACCATGGCCATCTGGTGACAGTGCAGATATCACTGCCTGCAGAGCACGACGATGAATGGCACACCAAGTACAATATAAGATATAAACCTACCACAATTTGCTGTTTCTGCTTTAGCTAACTTATCCTTCACTCTTTTCCCCTGGCGTGTAATGAAATGATCCTTCCTGTTGCAAATCAAACAGATTTCAGGTAGAATTGCCATGTATGTCATCTTTTGAACGCAATCTCTTTGGAGAAGGACCAGCAGTATCTGGAAAGGAAACAGAAATACCTGGTAAAGATTTAATTGAAGATGGAATAATGAATGAGTTCAGCCATCATTCTCAAAGGTTAAATCATTCACTAACTGAAGCTGTACTATAGAACAAAACAAACTGTTTGCCATTATGATCCATCCCCTTTTAATTACAAATTCAAAGGCAAAACAGCAGCATTCACTGTAGTGTAGTCTTATTTGCTACCCTACACTTTTTCACTTTATATATTTGTGTCAGTAATGATCAGTATCAGCATGATCAGAAAGACAATCTTTATGTCGCAGGCTAAGATTTTGACAATGATTTAAAAAATTCCACAACATATACATACATGTCTTGCCTGCCGCCTTTTTAGGCCAATCGAAAAATACACATGCACCAGGTAAGTAATCTGGTCCATGATCATGATGATGGCACAAAAAATGCATGATTGATGACCTATATTCAGCTTTATGGAGGCTACAGAAGATCTCAACAATAAATTGCACTCTCTCCCTTTCAGCGATATCCACTCTATTGCGATTTTTCTGAGGTGTCCCATCTAGCTCTAGTTATAACACAGATATTTTCGATACAATTATCTAATATGTGCATGCATCAAGCAGGATTTTCATCTTTATCATGCGATCCATGCCGCTGCTTACCGGGCGCAGCCATCTTTATTTACATGCCGGTGTCGTGCGACACCTGTCGTGCGAAAAAGTGAATGTCTGCGAGAATCTGATTGCGCTCGCGGGAGCACGCACCGCAGCCCGCTGAGCGATAGCGTAAACCTGCTTTTCTCTGGATTAAACGGTCATGACATGCAGATACACACAGTTGCATTATAATATAGGCCTAATTAAATTATAATATAGGCCTAATTAAAGATTCGAAAGCTTAACGTTTGTCACATATACTCGGTCTGATGACTTTGTGTAGCCCTGACA
>NW_015151689.1:110618-115920 GCF_000732505.1 Cyprinodon variegatus
AAAGTCAGAATTCTGACTTTTTTCCCCATATTAAACTGAAATCCAGTGGCCCTAATCTTCTTCCGTAGATATTAGACAGAAATCATCTGAGGAATGTCTGCTCCTTTGCAGTGCCTCGATAGAGAGCAAGGCATTCAGTGGATTAAAGAGAAAAGATTTCCCTTTTTCCTTCGGAGTGATTTCTACCATGAATACAGGTAATAAACGGCACAAATAGACATTGTTTTCATACACTTTAAAGGATGATGAACACATATCCCTGATTATGGCTGGCTCAAAAGGTCAAAGGCAGGATAGGTGTCTCCATGTATTTTTACAAACCTCTATTTGGCCTCTGATGTTGCTTTTGGCTTAAAACCTGCACTGAGATTTGCCGTTATTTTCTTTATTGACTCTTAACAGGTGTTATGCTTTTGTTTTGCTTTTGAATCTCACTAAAAAACATGGCAGGTGACAGGTGTCCCTTTATTAAACCTGTCAGGCATTTACTATTGAAGACATAATTAGTATTTTTTACTGTTTTATTTAATATTTGAGGCTTGTTTCAATACTGTTACGACTAAACCCTGAAGTTGTTTCTGGCTGCACACAGAATAAACGCCTCTCTACTCATTAAACACATTAAACAGTAACTGTTGGTTAGTTTCCAAACCAGGCAAGCAGAGCATGTGATTAGTTTCTGTTCCAGCTGAACCATCCTTTTTTTTTTTCCTCCAGACTTTCTAAGCTCTTGTTACAGTGGAATCAAAACTTCTGCAGTAACTGGTTCAATAGAAATGTTCTTGAGGGTCTTAGATGCCCATATTATCTGGAGGACAAATCAGCTAAACCAGGTGGGTCTGGAATCTACTACTGAGCTATGCTCAGGATGTCTTTTAATGATTTGATAGAATACATTTTTTTTTTTAATTTTTTTTTTACCAGAATCAAATGATTGGGAATAAAAGGAGCTTCAGTTTCTTATTCCTCTTTGTCCTTATCTGTCCTGTCAGCAGGTCCATTAGAAAAGCACAGAGCAGATGAGAAACTGCTGAAGAACCAGGCTGACAGTCAAACGTCAAACGTCTTCAGGAGAGATGAAGAAGAAAACCAACAAACAGCAAATATAGATGGAGCAGGAGTTGACAGGGGGAGGAGAGACACGACCCAAACAGGTGCTCGGGTTTGGTGCTGTAACTGTGGAAATAGAGCAGGCTTAGATGACTTCAAGGTGTTTCTGCAAGGAAGACCAGCAGAGAAGCTCCTAAATTTGTGGATGGATGTAGAGAGACTGAGAGCGATTCAGCAGACAGAGCGAAAAGACAGGTAAACAATGCTGCATTAACACTTGGAGCTGATTTAAATAGCTTTTATCTCTGTCAAAGCAAACCTTTTGAAATAAAATGTAAAAAAAAAAGACAAATGTAATGTTTGTTTCCAGGTATTTGGCTGTAATGAGGAGTTGGTATCTGCACAGCAGCAGACGCCTGAATGTGGTGCAGCTCTCCACATTGGGACTGACTACCTCCCCCTGCTGGACAGAGGAGAAGCTGCGCTCAGTTCAGCCCCTTCTTATGGAGCCCCTCCTCAACTACTGGTCTGGTTCACAGAATTTATTTTTGAAAGTAAATTTTTGTGCAATGAGAATTGCACTACATACGTGTATAAATATTATACCTTAAAAGGGCTTCCTTCATTGAACTACTTTAACTCCATCTGTGCTTCAGGCTTCCTCTGTTCTGGACATCAATGTCTGTTCATGGGGGACGTGGGACAGAGACATGTTGCTTCCCTCTCTCGGGCATGAAGCCCTGCTGGGGCTCTACAGCTGCAGACAGTCTCAACCCTGATCTGTGTTTGTCTGCTTTCTCTCCTTCTGTTTTTACTCAGGTAGGTCTAAAAACAAAGAAGAAAAAATTACTCTAGATGTTTTTCTTTGCTGTCTGTTGTTCTTACAAACTCTATACTGTACATTTTTATTTCTGAGGATCTTAATTATCTATAACAGTAAAGAGTATGAAGGAGAGTCGGTTATAAACCTACTCATTTTAATCATTAACACTTGAATCGCTCTCTTGTATAAGCTCATTTGCACATTTCTGCAGACTTTAAATATGTTCAGTTAATAAGTTTATAATGATTGAAATGTATTAACTCACATTGGAGAAAGTTCACACTCTGCATTTAACCCATGTCCTTGGGGAGCAGTGGGCTGCCATTGTGCGGCGCCTGGGGAGCAGTGTGGGGTTAAGGGTCTTTGCTCAGGGAGCGGCAGTCTGAGGGAGTGAGGCTCCAATTTAGAACCTCAGGATCAACCACTAGGCTGCCACCCTCCAGTTTGGAGTGAATTTAGTTCCATTGTTACAAACAAAAAACATGCTTTAAAAACTGTAATTTGAAGTAGAAAAAAATGAAACTTTGAAAAATTTTGATTTATTTTTTTTTTTTAATTGTTTTCTCTCATTTCTTAATTTTTTATGTTGTCATATTTTTCCCATCTTTTATACAGAGAGGAAAATAAGTATTTAAACACCTGTCTATCAGCTAGAATCCTGACCCTCAAAGACCTGTTAGTCTGTCTTTAAAATGTCCACCTCCACTCCATTCATTATCCTAAATTAGATTCACCTGTTTGAGGTCGTCAGCTGCATAAAGTCACCTGTCCACCCCATACAACCAGTAAGAATCAATCTACTAACATGGCCAAGGCCAAAGAGCTGTCCAAACACACTAGAGACAAAATTGTACAGCTCCATAAGGCTGGAAAAGGCTATAGGGAAATTGCCAAGCAGCTTGGTGAAAAAAAGCTGCATGTTGGAGCAATTATTAGAAAATAGAAGAAGAGGAGCTGGTCAATGACCTGAAAAGAGCTGGGACCACCGTTTCCAAGGTTACTGTTGGTAACACAGTAAGACGGAAGGTTCCCCTGCTTAAACCAGCACATGTCAAGGTCCTTCTTCAGTTTGCCAATGACCAGCTGGATGATCCAGAGGATTCAGAGGAGAAAGTCATGTGGTCAGATTAGACCAAAATAGAACTTTTTGGTTATGATTCCACTATCTGTGTTTGGAGGAAGAACAATGATGACTATCATCCTATAAAACACCACCCCTACTGTGAAGCATGGGAGTGGTAGCATCATGCTTTGGGGATGTTTTTCTTACTGACTTGTATTTTACAGATCACATTCTCTTCACTTCAATAAAAATGTTAACCTCCAGCAGACTTTTTACTGATCTGTAAAAGACAATTTGAAAAGAATGAAATTCCTAAAACTCAATCAGAAAGAGAAGTTTTTATTTATTATTTTATTTATTTTCATTTACAAAACAAGTCCTTTGCAACAGTGTTGGAACTAAATGAACTCCATAGTTCAGAGCAGTTTACCACTGCATTTAAAACTTTTCTAGAATAAAAGCGTTCCTCTGTGTTTCTGTCAGATGTCGACCACACGTCGTTCGTCATTCGGTGGAGAAATTAAACGGATGCTGCTGTGTCTCCTTGTTGAGTCGCTGTCAGGCCTTTATTTCACACTCTTCTGTGAACAAGCTGGAAACCAGGTACAAACAAAAACCTTAAGATATTTTACTCACCAGTGCTTTTACTGTGGATGCATCCTGCTGTAATTTAGATGGTATAGAAATAATTATTATTCTTATAAATAATAATAATTATTTATAAAAATAAGAATATAGGCAGCAATAATTTAAATATATAAATAACATCTTTATGATTTTAGTTTGTTCCTAAAGTAGAACACTGACTCCTTTCAAGATAAGATTTTTATTCATGTTTGCAGAAACAAAGCTCCACACATGGAGACTATTGCTAACTTTAGGAATCTTCTGTCAGCTGACAGGTGTGTTCAGATAACAAAGACCATCTTCAGGGTTTTCACCAAAGATTTGAGGGTTCTTGGTCCCATTCGTTACTCCCTCAGTCAATCTTTGGCTTCCTGTTAAAGTCGTAGGGAAGTCATATTAAATTTAAATTTAAATTAAATTAATTCTGGCTTAAAAAGCTATATAAATTTACCCTTTATATTGTCCCAAAATGTAAAAAATGTTGATCATTTTTACGGTATATCATTTTTTTTTATTTTTATTTTTTATTTATTTATGCATTTTTTTTAGAGTTAAACAGACAAGACAAAAAAGAGAAAAAATAAAATACAGCAAAACAGTAAACAAGTACAACAACAAAAAAAAAACAAGACAAAACAGTGTCAGCAAACTGAAGAACTGATAAGAGAATAATATATAATATAATATATTATTATTATATTAATAGAGCACGAGGCAGAGTCAGAGAGGACAAAAAATAATTCTGCAGACATTGTATCAAGCGGATCAACATAAAACATGGGATATCAATAAAAAGAGTACAATAAAGGATGACAGTATTGAGATAATAAATAATAAAAAAAAGAGGTCCAGAAAAGAGTCATTTTAACCCATTATTTTGAATATGTCTACTAAAATGACACCACACATCTAGAAACTTATCATGATTGTCTGACAAAGAGTATCAAATTTCTTCGAGATAGATACAGGACACCATATCATTGGGCCATTTTTTAAAGCATGGAGGTGTAGAGGATTTCCATTCCCTCAGAATAACCCGTTTTGCAACCCTCAAACCAAACATCAGAGCCTGCTGCAGAGACATGGGAAGAGTAACGGAGAATTTAGAGCAACCCAGAATTATCAAATGGTTTTCCGGATATAGAGCTTTGCCATAAGCGTTACTATAAAATTTGAATATTCTGAACCAAAAGTCCATAAGCATAGGGCAAGAGCAAAACATATGACCTAAAGTCCCATTGTCTAATTTACATTTGTCACATATAGGAGAGACATTAGGAAATAGCTTATTAAGTTTGGTTTTAGAAAAGTGTAAACAATGGATAACCTTGATTGAATAAGTTGCAATCTGGAGTTAATGGAACATGTTTTGATCCTTGACAGACTCAAATTCCACATCTCATCTGAAATTTCGACTAGTGTGTCAGAAGCCCAGGCCTCTTTTATATGTTTGGTAGAAGAAGATGTACTGAAAAGATTAACAAAGTGAGAGATTAGCTTTCTAGAAGTAGGGGGCTTTTTTATAAGCTCGAAGAAACTATGTTGCACTGATATGGTTTCAAAGTGAGGGAAATTTTGTCTGACAAAATTGCGAACTTGCAGGTACCTGAAAAAGTGGCTAGAAGGAAGACCAAATTTGGATTGGAGTTGCATGAAGGAAGCAAAGCTGTTATCGATGTATAAATCCTTGACAACAGCTATGCCTCTATCTAACCAGTGCTTGAAAACTATATCCAAAT
>NW_015151689.1:115930-116887 GCF_000732505.1 Cyprinodon variegatus
AAACACTCCACACGTATCCGTATCCGTCTTTTACGTGAGGTATGAATGGGCCTTTAGTCTGTCTTTAAAATGTCCACCTCCGCTCCATTCATTAACCTAAATTAGATTCACCTGTTTGAAGTCGTCAGCTGCATAAAGACACCTGTCCACCCCATACAATCAGTAAGAATCAATCTACTAACATGGCCAAGGCCAAAGAGCTGTCTAAACACACTAGAGACAAAATTGTACAGCTCCATAAGGCTGGAAAAGGCTATGTACAGGGAAATTACCAAGCAGCTTGGTGAAAAAAAAGCTGCACTGTTGGAGCAAGTATTAGAAAATAGAAGAAGCTAAACATGACTGTTAATCTCCCTCAGACTGGGGCTCCATGGAAGATCTCAGCTCCTGGAGTCCCAATGATCCTAAGAAAGGTGAGAAATCAGCCCAGAACTACACGAGAGGAGCTGGTCAATGACCTGAAAAGAGCTGGGAACACTGTTTCCAAGGTTACTGTTGGTAACACAGTAAGACAGAAGGTTCCCCTGCTTAAACCAGCACATGTCAAGGCCCGTCTTCAGTTTGCCAATGACCAGCTGGATGATCCAGAGGATTCAGGGGAGAAAGTCATGTGGTCAGATTAGACCAAAATAGAACTTTTTGGTTATGATTCCACTATCTGTGTTTGGAGGAAGAACAATGATGAGTATCATCCTAAAAACACCATCCCTACTGTGAAGCATGGGGATGGTAGCATCATGCTTTGGGGATGTTTTACTGACTTGTATTTTACAGATCACATTGTCTTCATTTCAATAAAAATGTTAACCTCCAGCAGACTTTTTACTGATCTGTAAAAGATAATTTGAAAAGAATGAAATCCCTAAAACCCAATCAGAAAGAGAAAAGTTTTTATTTCTGGATTGCATTTTATTTATTTTCATTTACAAAACAAGTCCTTTGCAACAGTGTTGGAAC
>NW_015151689.1:119864-122715 GCF_000732505.1 Cyprinodon variegatus
ATGAAAACTGGCCCAGAGCTCATCTAACAGTTTCTGTCCAACCCAGAGGCACCTCTGGACTTAGTTTATTATTACCTTTTCTAAAATAGAAAATATTCCTATTTCTCTGCTTCTGTCTCCTTGAACCCCAGTCGGCCTCAGCAGATGGCCGCTCACATCGATCCTGGTTCTGCTGGAGGTTTCTTCCTGTTAAAAGGGAGTTTTTCCTCTGTTTTATTTTATTATTTTGGTGCCTGCAGTTTGGATTACTTGCATGGCTCATGAAATATCACAATTATAACCAAACTCCCTGAATGTTGCGGGCGTCGCCATGTCGATTTGCTTGTTTACCTCTAGGGAGCAGTAGTACCATAGATCGTCACTAGGTGGCGAAGAACCGTGCTAGAGTGGTTTTTTAAATAGTCGTAAGGAGCCGAGCTAGGCACGGATCAGTTTTCAAAGGGAAGAGTAAATGGGGCCTAAGGCTCCTAATGTACAACATCCAAAGTAAAGTTGGTTTATATTTGACAGTCCTGTTGTTAAATTCTATTATGGTGGATAAACAGATTGCTATGAATAGTTTGTTGCTGATGTTGCATAAAGGAAAAAAGTCTCATAATGTGACCTTTGCTGTCTGTGTTTGGTTTTAGCTCTGGCTAAATGCAGTTTACTTCTGCATAGACCTACAGCAGTACCATGAACTCTTCCACCAGGATGAACGGGACCCCTACAGAGAGCAGAGAGAGGCACAGGTCAGCTGTCCATTCAGATGAAAGGTTTCTGTTCTACATCAGAGGCCAATAAAACCAGCGTCTGGTTACGTTTACACAGAAGCTTATTTTCCATCCCTGTTAGGCCAATATACTGAGCCTCCCCGCCACCATTACCCTCTCTGCCCTTTTACCCCTCCTGCTTTAGGTGGAGAAATTGTATTTCTCATAAAAACAAATGAGTTCCACCCACACTTTTGGGCCAGCTCAGTCACCCAGAACCATTGTGCTGGACCATACTGGGACCACAGACAAACGAAGAACGTTTCGGTCCAGAACACATCACCCTGAAAACGTTTCTTAGTTGATTTTTAGTTCACCAGAGGGATGACATATAGTGGTGTTTCCATTGTGCCGTGGCCAGGAGGGTTAAACGAGCGACATTTATGTGGTGTGATGGCAGCTCTGATGAGAGGACGTGGTATTGTAAAAGCAGAGAGCGACGCTGATGAAGAAAGCGATTGTGGTTTTGCAGAAAAATGTTTCTCACTTGCAAAAGGTTTCCTCATTTCTTCTCCTCCCCAGCTCCTTTACTCCACGTACATTATTAGCTATGCCAGGAGGAGCATTAATGTTCCCCCAGAAATCGGGAGGGCGGTGTACAACAGACTGCAGCCTGCTTTTGAGGAGCTGTTTGATGAGGTGGAGGAACACGCACTGGACATCCTTCTGGAGCCGTGGACGCTGCTGATGGAGGGGGACAAAAAGACGCTCCAGCAGGTGTATCAAAACAAACAATCACAACATTGAAAAGTGTTTTTTGGCATTTAAGTTTAGGTTATTAGAGCTTTTAGCTGGTTTACAGGAAAAATCTAAACCTCAATGTGTTTAATTAAAGGTGCCGTAGGAGATCTTGGAAAAAACGGTTCCAGCAAGCTATATTTTTAAACATACACAACCATGCCTCTCCCTTCAGACAACCCCTCAAAACACATGAACGCCCATGCTGCCTGTTGAGGTGTTCGGATGTTTCCGAGATCGAGAACGAAAAAAGCAGAGACCGAGTGCTGGCAACACGAGCTAACGACAACATAACAGTGGCTAAAGCATTGACAGCATTGGCTTTGATGGTCAAAGTCATGTTTACTCTAACATACCGTAATTACTTATTATACCCCTAGAGGGAAGCCAGAATAGCAGACGGGTGGAGGTGGAGGGAGCTTAAAAAGTCCTTGCTTTGTAGGTATCGAGCTAGGTAGATGCTGGCTGATCGCATTTTCATAACTTACAAAAATCACACGGGAATCATAATTTGTACCGTATAGAGCTAATCTGACAAAATGTTTAGATGCACGACATGCATGGCTTTGAACTAGGTAACATGACTGAGTTCATGTGATGTCACTGGTCCTCACGCCTGCATGAGCATTGGGGGGTCGATTCATTCACGTGTCAGGGTACGCGCACAGGGAGGAGGGGAGAAGCAGACGACCCTGATTGACGTGTCAGGAACCAATAGTTGACCACGGACCGTGTTTTATGATTGGTGGGCATTACTCACTGATTTCTCACTTTAGAGGGGAACATTTATTTTCATTTCACTTCCAGACCTTCTATTTCACTGCTTGCTGCATGGCTGTGGGCAGATCTTCAAGCCTCATGGTAAAAAAAAAGGGTAAAAAAAAGATCTCCTACTGCACTTTTAAGAAACTTGGAGACAAATTAGTGCAGAAATAATGAAGATTAAAGATTATTTTTATGTTTATTATAATCAAAATATGTACAAAGTGTGGCAAGTGAGTTCAAAAAAGTTAAAATATAATCTCCAACCATTTATTAACTAAATTTCACCTAAATAGTGTTTAATTTATTATAAACATACTGTTAACCGAGCGTATCCATGAAAACCTCACTAGTTAAAAACAAAATCATCAGGATTAAGGAACATACACTTAAAAAACTATCGAGAAAGAAGTAAAAATTTCTTAAATTAAGTGTATTTACCCTTAATTTGAGTAGGTAAATGTGTTTGCCACTAGAACGAGTATTTTTACTCTTAAACTAAGATAATTAGATAAAATGCACTTGAAATAAGACGATGCAATTGTGTTTTCTTATTTTAGATGTAAATTGTCTTGTTCCATTGGCAAAATGTCTCTTTT
>NW_015151689.1:122772-125874 GCF_000732505.1 Cyprinodon variegatus
AATTTTTTCCCAGTTTAGAAGGCGACGTGAGATGAGCTGCAGAGGAGCTATAGGCAGGATAAGTATGGAGTGAAGTTTGTCACGTTTTTTTTTCTTAATATTTTCTTCATTATTTAACAGATTTTGCATTTAAAATAGAAATAATTGCATTTTACAGATCATATTCTTTTCACTGGGAGGACTTTCCTCTGGAGAGAAGAGTGAAGACTCATTTCTATTGGTGTACATGGATGTTAGACACATTTTTATTGGTCGATGTGCATGTCAAGAGAGATCATTTTATATTGAGGTTTATAAGTAAAGAGAATGGAGTCTGTAATATGTTTTGAAAAGAATGTAGTTAGTGAATCTCAATCTGAAAACAGAAATTTGCACACACACACACACACACACACACACACACACACACACACACACACACACACAAAAAATAATAAAAAAAACATGGGGAATGTCACCCAAACAGGTTGGCTAAATAGTTCCTGTGTTTGTGTCCAGGTGTGTGTGCAGGAAGAGGTGCGCTGCGTCGACAGCCCCGCTTACAGAGAACTCCAGAAGCTTTACGAGGCGTCGGTGCAGCAGCTCAAACAGGTCTGCAAGCATTTGGTTAAAAACATGTTTTTGCATAATTTTTCTTGTTTTTATTCTTTATTTTAAAACAGAAATCAAATGGTGGTTCAATGGTGGACATTATGAATTATTTTTAAAATGGTAATTCATTCAATAATTTGCAGCTCTAAAAAGAGCTTTAAGCTGGATTAAGTGCTAAAATGCTATTATGCTAATATGAAGCAAACACATTTTAAAAGTTAAGCTCAACAGCAGAAGAGGGGAAAAACATCTCTAAAAGGAGAAAACAACAACAAAGGTAGAGGTAAAAAGTAGAAATTTAAACAGAAACAGGAGCTGGTTTATTTAAAAATAGGAATAAACTGTATGATAAACATGTTTATAGAACAAAGGTTATACTTTGTTTACATATTTCATTCA
This sequence comes from Cyprinodon variegatus, assembly GCF_000732505.1. NCBI lineage: Eukaryota > Metazoa > Chordata > Actinopteri > Cyprinodontiformes > Cyprinodontidae > Cyprinodon > Cyprinodon variegatus. Next base: position 123,763 of record NW_015151689.1, read on the forward strand.
AACGACTGTATAAATCTGCTTTTTATTTTCTCATAGTGAACTTTAGTATTTATAATTTTAAAACAACCAAATAAAGACTCTTAACAGATTCATCTGTTCCTCAGAGCTGAATTTATTCCAGACGCCAACTGAAACTTTTCCTCCATCTGTCTCCTCAGTCTCTTCCTCATGTGCAGCAGTGGGAGTCCATGTTTGCTCCTCCATCTGTTCCTCCTTCCGCTCCCCGCCGTTATCGTTTAACCTCTGTACTCGGCCTGCGTGATGAGGTCGGACACTTCATGGCTTTCTTACAGAAACATGATGCAAGGTAAGAGAAGCGGCGAGCAGTGGGATGATATGAGATGTTTGGAAGTTTAATTAGTTTTTTCGTTTTTAGCATCCATTTGATGTGTTGGTTGGACCTGGAACGCTTCAGGAAGACTTCCAAAAAGGACAAGGCCTTCAGAAAGGAGAGGTTATCTCAGATTGCCTTCAAGTACCTCAACAAAAACTACTTCTTTGGCCCAGATAGCCCTGCTACAGCAGAGCAACAGGAATATGTAGGTGACAACGGTTTTATTCATTCAAAAATGTTTTTTAAACCACTAATTTAAGTTAAAGGGAAGGGAATCAGACTGATTGACACAAATAGATCTTTAATTTAGGTTCCAGATTTAGTAAGTAGAGGCTGATAGCCTCTCCTCTGTTCTCTGTCTCCCTCTTCTGGCATCTCACAGTACTGCAGCTAAATCAACAACACAATCTGGTTAGAAATTAAATGAGATTAACTGATCTCCAGCCACTATTCCTTGGTAACCGGTGTTATTTGATGATAGCTATTCTCTGCAGCTTCCAGGGTTTGACTGTTTAACATCGGCTCCAAATCAATGACTTCACCTCACAGGGATTTACTCTGCTTTATTCAACAAAAACAAAATACTTGTGTTGAAACTGTGGAGCAAGATGTTTGTGATTTGTTAGCGTCATCCTATAAAAGCATCCAAAGCAATTATTAAAATAGCTTTAGAATTAGAAAGCCACCTCTAATGCTTCTGACTCTGTAGGGGGTTGGCTCTGACAGCTGTTCTTACATCGAACTGTCGGTTCTCTTCTGTGTGCGATGTAGAGAGACTGACAGCTTTACTGCTTTGGCCCTTCACTCATTCAGTCACATAATGCCCCTCTTTCATCTCCCTGCTTCCCACTCCCTTACTGGTTCTCCTTTCAAAAGCCTTATGAGAGTAAATGAGGGCAGGCGCAGCTGTGCACATTTCAAATAAAAAGAAAAACGTCAGAAAGATATAAGAAACAGAAAAATCTGAAGGATGAAAAGCTTGTGGGAAAAATGCAGCAGAAGGAAGGGAGGGAAACGTTTTCTGCAGGCAGGCTTTTTCTTTTTTAATGATTTGTGTTCTTGGTTCCATCTCTTGTGTCTCTGTCATCTCTTCTTGCTGAGCAGATACTGCACTGGGTGGGTGGACTGGAGCGCATGAAGGAAGGACGCTTCTCTGACCCAGTGGTGGTGGGGATCCAGGAAATAATCAGGAATTACATGGAGGAGCGATGGATGCCTCTGTTCTTGTCTACTGAAGAGTTCAGAGAGCGCCAGAAACAGAAGGAAAAGGTGATCATCACGAATCCTCACACTTTGATTTATTGAAAGAGTGCTTAACTTCTTACATTAACTGCTGATAGAAAATGAAGTCAAACACACAGAGTTCAGGCAGCTTTAAAGAGAAAAGCACCTTATTCATAATGTGCTGCTGATCCTGAACTGATCCACCACTGGGTGGCGCTCTGACCTTTAGTACCTGCCCTGTCAATGCTTAAACTAGAAACACTTTTACTTTTTATTTTGTGCTTTAGCCTTTTTCATTGTTATCATTAGTGAGTTTAGCTGATGTTTATGTGCTTTAGTTTATGACTGAAAACATTTGGTGATTTTTTTTTGTTTTGTTTTCATTTAATATTTAGTCCAATGGTTTCAAGATAAGTTTTAAAAAAAAGCGGGGGGCATGGCTTTACAAACCTCTTTTCTCACCCTCTGTCTAAAACCTTGATATATTAGATATGATAGAGTAACATAAAGTAGAATGTAAAGCCAAGAAGCAGGAGCTGCAGAGATTCAATTCA
>NW_015151689.1:127100-144311 GCF_000732505.1 Cyprinodon variegatus
CAGCCTTGAAGTAACAAATGCATGGACTAGTTTCTCAGCATCACCCCTGGAAAGGAGATTTCTAATGTTTGCAATGTTCCTCAGATGAAAGAGGGAACGTCAGGCATTATCAGATCTAAATTGTGAAGGTGTTACAGGGGCTTTATATCTGGTGTCATCAGATGCTCTTCCAGGACTGAATCCTGGAAACTCACTGACTGGATGCAGTCAGCTGGTTTTCCATTGATAAAAACTTTCAACCAGCCTGTCTGTGCTGCGAATCTGGGCTCTATAAACAGAATTGTAGAGTTTCCCACTGTTAGACTCACCATGATGACTCATTTGTAAAATTACCTGCAAAAAAAAAAAAAACAGTAATTGTTGTTATCAGTGGAAAAAGTCTTAGTCTTTTCATTGCGCCGTGACGTTATCTTCAGCTCTGTTTCAGGGATTCATTAGATGCCTGGTTGGTGGCTTCAGTAATTATTTTAAATATGTTTGAGATATTCATTTATTCCGGCTGATTCTGGCTGTAAAACGTCTCTAGGAGACACAGGAGAGGATCAGACACTATAAGCCGTCGCTGGCCTGCTGTTCACTTATGCGGAAACACATAAACTGCAGATTCTGCTGCTCTGCCTCATTATGTTATCAAGTTTACAAGCCGTAGAGACACAGATCCTCTCGTTAGGTAATTAAAGGTAGATAAAGTTTAACACTTCATCTCCCTTTCCAAGTTTACACTCTGGAAAGGGAGGCGAGTGTAAGGATGGAAAAGATGTCTGAGAAGTGAAAGGAGGTTGGAGGGTAGAGAGCAGAGCAGACGGGAGGCAGAGGAACATTAGAGATCGGAGGTAAAAGGGAGGCGATTCCAGCCGGAGAGGAAACCAGAGGGACATTTAGAAATCTGCATTTCTGACTCCTTTATGTTTCTGTGTGTTAGCTGCAAACGGCCGAAAGGTTTTCAGTCCACCGAAGGAAAGCAAGTAAAGCAGTTTTGAAGGTAAGAAAAAATCAGATATTATCCTGCTAAAATCAAGATTTAAATTTCTCTTAAAATCTATTTTTTCTTTAACAATTTACCAAATCAGTAAAATGATTTTAAAGGACAACCTTTGCTTTCTTATTTTCAAGCCCTTAGTGTCTAATTATCTGATTTTTAGGACAAACACACTGATCCCATTGGTAGATAAACTTATTTACCACAATTAAAGGGAAAATGCACAAATTTTAACATTTAATTAACTTATTTCAGATCAGTTTTTGCAGTGTATGATCAGATATAAATAAAGCATTTCCTTATCAGCAGCCATGAGACGTTGGTCCATGTTTTAGCAGCGGCGTTACTAAAAGATCTTTATTGCTAACTATATTAGCTTTCCACAGCAGAAAACATCTTCATGGTCTCTACCTGCTGCCTGTCTGCAGCCTGGGCTCTGGTGGACCTCCACCATAAAGATCATGCTGTTTCGGAGAGCTCTTCTGCAACCATCCACCTGCAGCCAGTTCCAGCACTTTGTCTCCCTGAAAGGAAACTTCCTGGAAAATGATGTACGTTTCTGGGTGGAGGCACAGAGATACAAGGTAAACCTGATCCAGAGTCTCCTGCTTTATTTTCCACCTTCCAGATATCAAAGGGTTTTTTTTTTAAAGTGTGTATATAGATTTCATCACTTGATGCTTTGTTTATCATCTGAATACAGGACCTCTATCATTCGCACAGCGATCTGGGCATCATCCAGCAGAAGATTTCCACAATAATCAGCTGCTTCATCAACTCCTCCGTGCCCCCCAGTCTCCAGATAGACATCCTTCCTGATCAGGCACAGCGCATCCTGGAGCAGCGGCAGCAGCCCGGCCCTTACATCTTCAGAGAGGCACAGGTACCGTTTCCTCTTGTGTTTGAACACAGTAGAAAAATAAAATATCTTATAATTCATGCTTTCTTTGTGCAAATGAAGATTTCAGTTTTTAGGGGACTGCTGAAGTTTTGGGATAAATTTCAACAGCTGAGGCGACAGGTGAGGAAAAAATGAAATCCAAAACAAGCTTTTAAGAAACAAGTTTAGAATGAAAAGATTACAAATAAGCCTGGATATTTTTGACAAAAGGAACTGGAGAGACATGAGGAGGTTAAGATGGACGATGATGAGCTGGAGGACATGGATGGAAAGAGTTTGCTGAGGCAACAAAGCCAGAACCTGATGACGCGCTCACAGCCGGTAAGAAGCTGCTTCCTGATCTTTAAAGTCGTAGGGAAGTCAATTTTAAATTTCAAATAATTATGGCTTAAACATGTATGTAAATGTAATCTTTATCAGACCATATTGTCCCAAAAGTTAGAAAATATCTATTCAAAAAAAAAAATCCTGTCTTAAAATCTGTGTTTTATTTTTTCATTATCTCATGCAGGCCAGTTAGTTCTACGTCAGCCTGAACACCTAAATTCAGCCAATCATGTATCAACGGTCATCTGTCAATCAAATTTTTCAGTCATACCATCTTGATTCATATGTCGCAGCTAATATACGCAACGGTTGAAATCAGAAATCAGAATCTTTTCCTTTCCCATTGAGTTCCGTCCCAGTGTTCACGGGGATGGATGTCTGTGTCTTCAGCAGGCGTAGAGCTAACAGAACTGGCAGCGTTGCGAGGCAAGGGCTCAAACATGTACGGCTGTAAGCCTTCTACACCAAACCAAGCTTCTGCCGCCCTGGCGTCCTCTTCCACAACATCTTCGTCCCGCTTTCCTCCTCTAAATAAAAAATGTATGCGGGGGAGACTCATCCACGACCTCCGACACTAAACTCTCCTCCTCCTGCATGTTTCCTCTGTCCATAGCGTTCCTTGACAGTGTCGTTTCTAAGTCACCAATTTAGTGCTACTTGGTCCCAATGGAATTTCCCATTGGAAACCTACTAGCACTAAGTTGCTAACTGGTTAGCAAGATGCTTCTGACAAACCAGCCATAACCAAACATGCTTGCGAACCTTCCACCTCAACAATCCTGCCCCCTTGATAAACTACCAATCACATTCACTTTATTCACGCGTGTAAAGTCCACTCAGAATTCGGAAATTCAACGGTTGGGGCCGTTTCCCTACGACTTTGAAGATAAGAAATCCTGCGACTCTTTCTCAGGAAAATAAGTGTAAAGTATGCATTTTAAATGTTTTTTTATTTTGTGTTTTTACCCCAAAGAGAAGGCTGTTAAATGATTTTATTATATGAGCTGGGTTTGTTTCTTTATGTTGGTAAAGCTTAATTTCATCATCATGGCTGCAGAGGTTTGGACATATCTAACAGCACCGATCCAAACTCTGCTAAAGAGTGGAGAGGATCAGGGCATAAAAACAGTGGGGGAAAAGCAATGCCATGTTGGTTTGATGGGAGGATGAAACGAGGTGAAATCACTTTAGGTTTCTCCTGTTAAGAGTTTTTCCTCTCCACTGTCGCTACAAGCATGCGTGGTGTGAGGGATTGCATTTGAGTCAATGAGTCGATGCAATCAACTGGATTTTGTTAGTTAGAAAAACTGGAAATAAGAAAAAAAATGTCTTAAATTAAGTGTATTTATCCTTAATCTGAGTAGGTAAATGAAAGTTTGCCAATGGAATGAGGATTTTTACTCTTAAAATAAGATAATTAGATAACATGCACTTGAAATAAGACAATACAATAGTTTTTTCTTGTTTTAAATGTAAATTGTCTTCTTCCATTGACAAATTATCTCTTTTACCTCCTCAATCCAAGAAAAAATGACTCATCTATATATAGATTTTTTCTCCCTCGGTCACATCTGTCCAAAGAAAATCCCAGATTCTGCTAAACTGAGAGTTTATCTGGAACGTCTTCCCTTCTTCACATACCTGAAAGGTTCAGGGTGGAAACCTTTCAAAGCTCCTAAAGATGCTAGATTTAAATAATCAACCAGAAAACTGGAGCAGAGGTCAAACATGTTAACAGATTGATTGATGGAAGCTATCTTTAAATCAAATCTGATCCCATTACATTTCCCTCCAGCCGCTGTGGTGCATGGCAGGTCTGAGCAGGAAGGAGGCGCTACTGAAGAAACCAATTCAGAGTGAGAGTTCCTCCCCCAGAAACTCTGGTTTGTATTTCACTTTTCTCCAGCATACTCTCCATCTATGGGGGGAAGTTTGTTCCATTATTGTCTTAAAGAACATGTTTTCTAAATAGAAAGGAGAGAAAAAAAAGCAATTTAGAAATGAAACTTTGAAACAGCGAAAGCCAAAAGTGGAATCTGGCTGCCGCTTTTGAAAAATGGCTGACACAGTCTCTGCCTCTAGGTGCTGCTAAATGAATTTTTATTTATTTATTTTTTTTTACAGGTTTTAAATTTTTATTCTAAATTCTGTTTTTTAAGTGAAGTTTTCTGAAGAGCAGTCTTTGTGTTTTCCAGAACACATTCTCTTTGTCTCTGGTGTTCAGGCTTCAGTCTGGAGCAAAGATGCTTTCCTATTGGTCTCTTTGATGTTAGCATCAACATTTTATTGGCCAAGAAGCGCTCATATGGGGCTTTAAAGTGAGGAGAATGTGGCTGTAAAACACACTTTGTAAAGAATGCAATTCGTTAAACTCAATCGGAGAACCTTAAACAAAAACGTTAAAAATAAAGATAAAATATTAAATAATATATGAGAAAACAACTGTTACTGTAAAAAAAAGTTTTCAAATTTTCATTTTTTTCTTGCAACAATTATGGAACATAATTTTACTCCATAATTATCAAACTGTAAAGATGCGTCTTCTCTTTGTTAACTTGTTAGAGTCCAGTGATGCACCTAAAAACCAAATGAGGAATAAATAAACAGACTGAATGAGCTCAGTGATTCGGTATCGCAGCTCTCCATGGAACCACAGTGGCTCCTTCTTTGTTAGACATGACAAACTAAAATGCAGGAACAGATGCTCATCACAGAAACTCTCTTCTGCTCAGACTCCTTTGCTGACTGCAGCATCAAGTCGGCGAGCAAAAAGCAAAACGATCGACTGCCATCAAAAATGTCCTCTAAGCAGTCCGGCAGAGAGTAGGTGAACAAGTGGATGACATCACCTGCAGCTTGAGTCGTTTTTCATTACCTCTGCCTTTGTTTTAAACACAGAAAGCATCAGATTTAGGTGAGACGAACGTTGGCATTAGGATGGAGGAAGAGCCTCACCGCCATCTGAGCTGGAGTGTAAACTGAGAGCAAAGCTGCAGCTGACGGCGTGATAAACAGTTTCCAGTCTGTAACCTCTACTGGTCCTGGCCCAGTCTGAGCCGACTGCTGTGAAAGTGGAGATGTTCGTGTTTTAGCTCCTCTAGAAATAAAGAAACATTTCAGGTTAATGTGATTTGTCTTTATTATTAAAAGTGTTTCCAGGGTTTAGACTTACAGAAAACATTTCATACAATATAAAAAGCAACATGTTTGCATCAGTAGGGTTTGGCATGAACACTGGGAACAAACCGGCTCTATTCAAACATCTAAAACTTTTGGTCAACAGCTGGTATCTCTAGAATCTATCAGCCTGGAAAATATTGCACTTTTTAAAATTGGCATGAGACAATTTTCAGAGTGTAAACAGAAAGCGCCGGTCCTGCAGAGCGAAGCATTTCATCGAGAACGGGACGTAGACCCGATGCATCTGCTGTAGTGTTCAATACTCTGCAGGCTCACATTTATATATCAGAATAAAAGGTTTTTATCTCTAAGGCATGAGTGACCAGTTAGACTTAAATAACAAGATAACATCCAAAAGTTTTATTTAGAAAATAAACAGATGTAGTTTTTTTTTTTAAGGCAAACATTACATTTTAAGCACAGGTCAGACTTTAATGTTCATAATCTCTCCTCCTCAGTGGAATCCGATGCGTAAAGCTTTATTCTTCACTATGGTGAACTTACTAACAAACACTTTGGCGGAAGCAGGATCCACCAGATAGCGGTAGCACTTGGTGACAGACGGCGGCGGTTCTGCGATGGTCACTGGAGGCTGAAGCTGGAGCGAAGCGGCGGAAGGCGAGAGGAACTGGGAGCTTCGAATCACATAATCCAGCAGGCGCTGGTACTGCTGCTCTGACAGACGCTCCCGAACACCATCGCTCTGCAGATGGACGGATGAATGTTAGCTCTGACAGCTGAACGTTAAGGATGTTGTCATGACAACATATTGGTCTCAGATGATCTCGGTTTAAATAATCAGGGAGGAGTCCTAAGGGAAGAGGGAAGCTGCTGCTTTTTAAAACGGCATTAAACTATTTTTAAAACCCATCACTTTTACATTCGCCGCATCGCTGATAATGACCAACTAACCAGCAGTGAATATCTCACCATCAGGGACAAACTCTCACAATCTTCATTTAGTATCAATCAAAATTAGACCAAAGCTGAGGGCTAGTTAGAAGATAAATTAAAACAATCATTTTTAAATTGGACTTTTACTCAGAACAAATAGTGCTTCACACTAAATAAAACGAAATAATTAAGGGTAATGAGCCACCAGGGGCGCTAGACCTGTAACTTCCAGGTTTAGATCATCTCTGCTGCCAAATTAAACAAACCGTGTCTCTGAGTGTCTTGGAATCTGCTATCAGGCCCCTTTAGCCAGGACCCGACACAAATAATGATAGCATACAATACAGCCTTTAAAAAATATATATTAGACCTGTTTTTAGTTTTACATATCTACAATGAGTTTATATCGCAAAGAAACCAATTCAGTTGATGACATCATCACTACTCATGCATTACATTGGGGACAAACCTCACGCGTCAAATTAACAGTCCAAGTGTTAAAGGACAGATCTTTTAAGGTGGATAATCAAAACAGAAATTACGTTTCTTATTCTTCATAAAGGTTGTTGGCTTCTGGTAAAATCCCAGCCGATGGAAACATAACAGCTTCAATTCTGGATAAATAAAGTTCTCATAAAGCTGAATACCGTGAATAATCTGGATCAGTTTAAGACAGCAGCTTTGGTCTCTGTTTCTCCTGGATGTCACAGATCTACAGCAGCTAGAACCCCTTTAAACATTTCAACAGAAGGTTTTGAAATCCTGAACTGTTCCAAACTGGGATCAAACCCAGTTCTCATCTACAGTTCAGATGCTTTTAAACAATCAAACTCTTCCTCACAATCACACTTTAAATACTTTTCTATTTTTCCTGTTATAAGCAGTCAGATTAAAATCTGAAGGATCTTTCTAAGAATTGACATCCATTGACCACCAGGTGGTGCTGTGCAGCTCACCTCAGAGTCGCTGCTAACCGTCTGCTGCTGTAAGGTGAGGGTGAGCTGGCCCTGCTGCTCCGGCTCCTGCTGACACTCCACCTGCGCAACATGAGAGGTTAGATCTTCCCCAGAAGGCGAGCGGAGCTCAGAGCGGAGCCACGTTCCTTTACCTCAGTGATGGGAAAGGCCTGCTGCTGGGTGTCCTCACACAGGCTGACCACAAACAGCACCTCAGAGGTGAGCAGCAGGCAGCCGGCGTGCTCCTGCCCCGACCCACTCACGATAGTCACCTCCAGGGCCATGTGGAGCTCCGGGCGACCCAGAGACTGCAGCATCTTCCTGTTGTCACACCCAGGAACACATCGTGCTGATTAAAACACTCATATTTTCCATTTAGTTAGAAAGTACGCCTCCTAAACACAGATGATGGCGAGCCAAACATCTGATATCGCTCCCGCTTCCTGACGTGTTACGGACGCAGGAAGGGGGACCCACTAGCCTTCATCCGTCCTCTAATTTAGTCGATTTTTCATCTCTGTGTGACATGGCGCTCAGCTCCGCCATGTTTCTCTGACAGTGTTTACTTTGGGTGGCAGGTGCTCACAGATGTTGAAACGAGCGCTGCTCGGGTCTGCTCAGCATTACAGCTCTCAGACGTATGGACTACCTGCTGCTGTAAAAGTGGGTGATGAATGCTCGATGGAAGCCAGTTTGACGGCTCCGCGGTTCAAATAAAATACTAGAGGACATCAGATGTTTATATAAACACACCGCTAAGCCGCTCTGCTGATGACAGCTGGAGAGGAATGTTTCCATGTATCGACAACATGGACTGTTTGATAGCTATGGAAACTAAACCCATCCCTTCAGAAAACTTAAAAAAAGCTTTTTTTCTGTTTTTTTTCTGTGTAAAAATATCCCTCATAAATCTTAAGTGTTTCTGCTACTGCTTGGAAAATCAGCTTTCAGAAGAAGTCAGCGAACAGATAACTGGATCGGTATTAAACCCCCATAATCCAGCAACTTTTAAGCAACTCCAGCTCATTACCATAATGATAAAGACGACCACCTATGAACGGTTGAACAGCTCATGGCTCTGGCTGAGTGCTTATAAAAACCTTTTAACACGGCTGGATGAGAACAGGGGGTAAGAGTGGCTACCATGTGTGGGATTCAAAAAATATCAAGTAAACCAAACAGTGGAAATGACGATGGGTGAGGGAGGAAAATACATCATTTCCTGGAGAGAAACCAAGAACAGCTCAGAGTCATGCCCCACTTAGAATAAAGAGCAGAGCGACAGTAAAGATGTGGATGTTTAAAAACAGCGACTGCTTCAGGGTCATACCAGACATATTTCAGGTGGCTGTTGGAGGCCTGAGCAGACCTCTCCTCTGCAGGCAGGTAGAGCTGTTTGGGAAGCTGCCACAGACCTGCTCCATGGAGAATCCCTGAACACAGCAAGGAGGGTTAGCATCAGTGCACAAGTTTCACATTGGTACATTTTTACACACATTTAAAAAGCTCTGGTTACGGTGGTTTAACTTCAGCATGAATTCAGTTTATTTAAAATGTTAAAGAGCAATCTGTGTTTTTGTGGAGTCCCTCAGGGTTCTATCCTTGCTCCTATACGGTTCATACTTTATATTCTTCCTCTTTGTCAACTTTTTGCGAAGCATAGCGTCTTCTATCATCTTTATGCCCATAAGGAAGCCTCGCAATAGCTCCCTGACACTCTTACTTTGTTTGGCTTAAAACCTCTTAAGTTTCAAAGGAAGCGAAACATTTTAAACTCCAAATAGAAATCGATGCAGTCCTTAAAGCCTTTCATCATCTCAGCCTCTAATCCAAACCTAAACAGTTTTTTTTTTATCTTTTAAGAATCTTGAGCAGAACATCCAGGCTTTCATTTCGATTACTGCAATAATTTTTTTATGGGAATAAACCGAAACACACTTTACCACCTGCAGTTGGTCCAGCACTCTGCGGCATGGCTCTTAACGGGATTCGAAAATCCAAAGCACATTTTAACTATTCTGCATCTGGATTTCAAGGTCGTGTTGTTTTTAAAGCTTTAAAGGGGTGATAGAATGATTCTATAGGGTATTTGGTGCTGGTCCTTAAGGTCTCTGAATAGGGTGTGTAACATTGGTTGGGCTGAAAATGGCATATTTGCTGTTCTATGAGCCCTAATGCAGCCTGGTTAAAAACCCTAGAATGAAACAACAGGTTTTCCTCCTTTTATGGTATGATCATGAATATTTAGATGAGCTGTGCTCTGATTGGTTGGTTTACAACGAGCGAAGCTGCTGAGCAAAGACGCATCATAGCAACAAGCACTCACTCACTGAAACATCCAAATAGTTGATATGGTAGGGTGACCAGACGTCCTCTTTTTCCCAGACATGTCCTACTTTTCATAACTAAAAAAATGTCCGGGGGGAATATCACAATCTTCCGGGATTTTGGTCGACTACAGTGCAGCACGTAGTTGAAACACACCGGGCATTCAAACCCTTGTTTGATGCTTGTTGGTGAACAACCCTCAGGTGCACTACTGCCACCAACTGGTGAGGAATATAACAGGATGTCGATTTTGTACTTGAAGTTTTGCAAAGTTGTAACTTTAAATCTTAAATTGACCCTGGTTTTTATTGCTGGTTATCTCACCCCGTATTTGCTTCCCAGTATTAGAGTACATGTGATTCATTGTAATGCGTTTGCCTTGATTTGAGCAGCACAGTGTTATTTAAAAGTGCTCCAGATGCAAAGTGGATTGGACAGCCCATATGCCCACTCAGAGTCATGCGGTCAGTTCTCTTTCAGCTTGCTTTATGTCAGCACTGCAGCAACAAGCCGGTGAGGTCACCCAATAGTCCGAGCTGATCCTTAAAGAAAACAGCGGACTCCATTACTGATGTCACAGCGGCGATACCCTGGCTGTTTGCAATGTTTTAGTGGGACTAGAATAACAACTTAGTAGATGATTCTTTGTGTCAGCTTCTGCACCTTTTAGCAGCAGCTCTGTGTGAGTGTGTGTATTGAAGTTTGTTTTCATGCGTTGTAATCTGTTGAGCTCAGAGGGTCAGGCAGATTAGAGCCAGGCTCCGGGGAGGAATCGCTCTTATATGGAGCTGTTCACCTCATTGGCGGTTTATGTGCTGAAGCCAGGACTTGTTAGCGCCAACACACACCAGCCACTGACCCTCACTCAAACCCTGCTCTCTAATAAAACACTAAGTAACTCCAGAGAGCGAAGCCGCCTGGACCAACCAGTGTTTGTGCATGTATGATTAGGCACATAAGCGTGTGTGTCGGGGGTCTTTCGGCAGCTCTCTCCAGGGTCCAGCTTTAATAAACACTTGCCTCCTGTGTGAGGCTGAGATGTGAGCGAAGGAGGGACTATCGGCTCGCTGACGGATTCGTGATTTTCCTGACATGCTAATTCGGACGTGTTTATTATTGCCTCGGGCTCCTCAGAACATTTTACATAATTCGCATATCTGGAGCTTGGCTAAATAAATTGTTCCAGGGCCAAACTTCACTTTGCAGCCGAATGTGTGGTCCAAAAAAACAGCAGTTTTTTCATTTATATAACAGGAGGGAAATTCAGCCGTAAGTTATTACTGTATACTGTATAACTATAAGTGAAAATAACACAGAAAGACTTCAATTAAGAGCAGAAAGTGACTCAGTCTGAACGTGGATCTAGCTATTCTAACTCTATGAATCCTGTTTCTACACTTCTAAGTCTAATTTTTCTTTTTAGGGCTTTCAGCTCAAAGTTGCACAAATTGCCAAGGCGGCGCATTTCACTCTAGTTAGCTTCATATTCCTCTTCTACTTGTTTGGCTTCCGGATAGACGAGTCAGAGTAGCGCCATCTCACTGCAGAGCTGAGTCCCACGTGCTTTTTAGATGTACAGTGTGAGCAGGTAGATCGCATCAAAGCGTCAGGCCCCACATTGTGAGCTGTGAACTCACACTGTACGACAACCCTGCAGTTTCGTGGTACAGTGTGAGCTGTAGCTGCATGCAACGATTGAAAAAAATAGCACAGTATACACTTAAAGGTGTTTTTCCTCTCCACTGTCGCTGTATGCATTTTCACGATGAATTTTGGCCTATGTGTACGATTTTATTTATTTGATGATTTATTTTAAGTATTGAACTTATCTGCCTCACCGTATCCAGTCTGGGACACGAGTTCAGCGGCTCCTCCAATGGGCTTAGTGAACACGCCCACAATCCCCTTCCCCACTCCAGAGATGACCCCCTTCGCTTTGCTCCCAGCTGAGCTTTGCACCTCCCAGCTCCTCTGGAAGTTTTGCATGGGCTGGTCCACGATGCCCGCTACGGCTCCTGCAAGAACAAGAAAAAAACTCTTTGATCTTTTATGAACTGAAACCTTTTCAAATTGCGTTTGACAGATTGCTTCGTCTTCAATTAAAAAAAAAATACAAACGCTGAAGTAAAGAGAATGTTATCTATAAAACGCAGTTTCAAAAGAATGCAATTTGTTAAACTCAACTCTGAAAAAGTGTATTTGGAAAAAAATTACTTTAAAAACATTTGATCACAAAAATAATTTGAAAAAGAAATAATCTGAGAAAACAGCAAAGTTATGCTTAAAAAAGATTTTTGATCATGTTTCATTTCTGGATTACATATTTTTCAAATTTCCATAAGGCGGGTTCTTTTCTGACAACAATAATGGAAGAAAATTCACTCCATATGGTTTCATGTCTGAGGAGTCATCCTGATTGGACCTCGGGGGCTTTAACAGATAGAAGCTTTATTTGACGACGATGGCAGCACAGCGTGTTAATTTGTGGCTCTGATTTGGGTTTCAGTGTTTATCCGCTCCCACTGCACTCTGTAACACATGTGCTGCTGTGTTTTATTGGACAGCGGGGAGAAAATGTTCTTCTCTGGTTTGGGTGACCTAATGCTGCAGCAGGGGGGCAATGGAAAATAACTAGCTGAACCAAAAAAATGCCTTTCTCAGTATTGATGCTGAGCGGCCACAAACGTCAAGACAGAAAAACACGCTGGTTGAAAGAAAAGCATGGGAACCTGTCCCTGTGTCCGCATACCTAACAAGCTTATCCCGAGTCGGGACAGACCCTGTCTCAGTCCGTCCCCCAGGCTCTCCGGTAGCTGCCGTCTCCACTCCTCCTGCCTGGTGTAGTGCTCTTCGTCCAGGGACAGGCGGTCCATGTTCCTCGCCAGGCTAGTGGCTAAGTTAGTGATGGATGTCAGGGTGCCTGGAGGGAACATTTACTTTCAACATTTAGTGTTTGCAGGAATTTAAGAAATGAAAGAGAGTTAGAGGACTTATGGTTTTAGTTCATAGCAAATCCGATTATCTACCAAAAAACTAAAGCTAAATTACAAAAATATGCACAGAGTCCAAATGAATAAATGTGTCCTGACCCAAATACAGAAGCTAAAGTTATGTGGATCTCTTTGAAATTTAAAAAGAAACTAAATCAAAAAAAAAAGGAGAAAAAGAACTGAGAAGATATTTTTTATCACCTTTTGAGATGTGTTTAACAAAAGACGTGGTCCCTCTGGACACCCCACTGACAAAGGCCCCAGGCCCTCGCGTCAGGCCCTCGTATGGAAGGCGGAAGAAGTCGGATACGCCGTTCCCAATGCTGCGCACCAGGCTGGCGGGACTTCCAAGGATCTCTAGAGATCCCACGACCCAACCTGAGACGGAGAGCAGAGCAGAAAGCAATCAGTTCCGCCTGAGTCTATTAAACAACCTGAGAGGGTTTAGTTTAACCCTAAAATCAGAGAAAATCAGCTGGAAACAGAGCGCCTGTTCAAATTCCCATCCTGGTCATGGCAACAACAAAAAAAAAGCTTAAATCAGAGGCAACCAGACGTTTGCTCAGTTTCCTGAAGCACTTTGGCAACTCTCTTGACTCGCACCAGAACAATCTGTAGTTGGAACGCTAATGTTTTGAAGAGACATGGAGGCCCATCCTTCTAAGTCTTTTGTAGTTATGGGTTTTGCATTTGGCTAAGAATGACTGAGCTCCAGGATCCCCCCATCGTTCAGTTATTGGTTTCCTCTTTTAACCAAAATGGCTTCTTTCAAACCATCAGTCCTCTCTGTCAAAAATCTGAACATTTTGGTTGTCAAAGAGGTCATTTGATGAGAAGCAAGTGTAGAGCTGAAATGTACTCTCCTATGCTGTGCGATGCATTTGTGTAGTTGTTGTTGCTTTTCTCTGATACAGGAGTAGGATAATTCCTCCTGGATATGCTATATTTATAGAAAATCCTTGCAGATTTTTTAAGCTAAACTGTAAGCATAAACAACACTTTCTAGTGACTCTTCAAAAAGTGAGCCACAATCCTCCTGTTGGTGGATCATTTTACTTACCAGCTCAAATAAAGCCCATTTCAAGAAATATAACAGTGCCTGTTCAGCACCTTCAGTGTGGAGGAAATTGCAGAGGCTAAAGGTTAGTTACTTTCTGTAACAGTAGGGTCTTAATGAACAAAACCAAAATAAATCAAAGAGATGCCTGGAGTTCATGTAAGCTGAAAAAGAGCAAGAGCAGAGTGCTGCTATAGGCTTACACTGCTGGAGGACATAGGGACCCCTTTACATCATTCTGCTTCATTCTATCTCTATTCTCTAATTCTGCAGAATCTATTAGTTCAATCTCTAACGTTCTGCTCTCTCTGCTTTCTCTCATCATAGTAGCTTCATCTGGTCTGTTCCTGTTTGGCTGTGACTCCATCCTGGAGAGAAATATCAGCTGTGCTGCTGCCATCAACACCTTTGTTTGGCCTGTTTTTTCAGTGTAGTCCTGTTTCTCTTACTGTGATTAACTGTATGTGCACTCTGTCATCCGGTTAAAAGGGAGTTTTCTTCCCCACTGTCGCTACAAACATGCTTAGTATGAGTGACTGCTGTGGGTTGATGCAATCAACTGGTTTTCCTTAGATAGAAGACTTTGAACCTATCTTGGTTGAATTGTCTCTCTAATGTGCTTTGAGATGACAAGATGTGTTGTGATTTGGCGCTATATAAATAAACTGCATTGAATTGAATATATTACAAGCCAAAGTAAAACATAAATAAAGCAGTTTCTTGGGTTTGTTTTTTTTTTTTTTTTTACATCTTTTTGTTCTACAAAGATAGAAAACTGGAACAGCAGGACCATGAGGAACAAAAACCTGGAGATTAAAAATCCTCCACGTTATTCTTGGTGCATATTTTCCTCATCCTCGTGGATTTTTTTCATTCCCAGTCATCCCCAAATGGGTTTCTTAAGCCAAAACATTTCCTCACAGTCAGTAAACCTGGAAAACCTGGACTCTGGACAAATATCTAAATTTTAAATAACAGGAGGCTCAATTATGCAATAAAGGATCATTTTCAAATCAAATTCAGCTGTAGCGTTTCGAACTTCTGACACAAGTTTTGAATCCAGCAGAAAAGAAATCCATCTCCAACATTTCCTGTTGGATGAGGATACCATGTGCGTGCCTTTTAAAAAAAAACCCTCCTTTACCATCCTCCTCTTGCCAAAAACAATTTGAAGTAATCATTCTAAATGCTTATCTCAGGAATACAAAGAACTAGAAAACCTTTCACGCATAAAGCTACACCTGCATGTAATCATGCGAGGGCCGCCCTGAGATTTACGGCCTCCTACTATCTCACCTCCCTCATTCATCCAGAAGAGTCCCGCTCAGATGGCACGGCTCGCTGATATTTATGCTCTGAGAACTGCATCGCAAAAATCAAGCAGCCATTTCTCAAGACGCCAGGCCCCTGCTCTGCCCTGCTCCTCTGTCAATTTGTGCTGGAGTGATGGATTCTAATGGGAGGAAACCAAATCCGGTGGGAACCAGTGGTCCTGCCTGCTTTATAGGGGCTCAAGAGTTGTGGTTTTGCTAAAGTGAAAAGTCAAACAGAAAACACTGTTTAGAGGGCTGATCGTTGCTAATAAACACGCACATGGACACTTTTGGTGCGTCAGAAGATTCCAGCGTTCTGGAAGGCTTTTATGTTCTCGCAGGCTGGAGCGTGTGATGTGAGATCACTGTGTTCTCCTCTTAATCAGCATCAGAGTGCAATGCCATCACAGCCTGCCTGTCTTTGATGACTCCAGGAGAAGACGCCAGTGAGGTGATGTGCTGAAATACGAGCAGAAATAAGGGCTCTAATGACAGACAGCAGGGAAGAAGGCGTGCTGCTGCAGCAGTCATTTCTGACGGGGATAAATCACACCATGTGTGGGAGGCTCTGACTGGACAGCAGTACGGGTCCCAAGATGTCTACTTACACTTGATCTTCAAACGAATGACCAACCATGACTCAGCAGCTGACAGTAAATCAGGACTGAGGAACAAAGCAAAGTCAATCTGATACTGTGACAAACCCAGAGAGACCCACCGGCTCTGAAGAGCGCTCCAGCGGCGTAGTGCATGGCGAGCGCGTGAACCAGCTGTCTGCCGGTGGTGAAGAGCGGCCCTCGTTCAAACACAGAGAAAGACAAGGGCGTGTGGTCGGAGGCGATGTACAGCTTCAGGGAGGCGTGGATGCTGACCAGCAGCTGGACCGGCTGGATAGTGAGTCTCTGCAGCCGCACCGGGTGGACCAGCGCCTGGACGGACTGAACCACCTGGAGACAGAAGATATGACGAGCATCACAGTTTAGTCCCGCCCCTCTGGAGAACATGGCTGCTCTCCTTAAGGTTGACATAAACCTGAGGTGTTATGAGACAAAGAGAGGCAGCAGCAGAGGAGGCTGGATGAGCAGCCCACCTGTTCAGGGAGAATCAGAGGCTCTCTCTCCTTTCTCCACTCCTCTGGCCGGCTGGGGATGTACGTGTCAAACAGGGTCTTAATGTAGTAAACAAAGGTGTCCTCGATGTAGACTCTGGCAGGCTGGAGCTGGAAATTCACCTGAAGTGAAAACAAAGATATCACAGCTTAATCATTTACAAATAAAACAAAGAAATATTAACAGAACTATTTCTCACAGTGAGAAAGACTAATTTAATGCAAATATATTGTTTTATACAATGTTTCCTGTAATAAATAGAAATAGAATTTGGACTCTGATTGCAACACAAACTTCCATCTATTCATTGCATCTTGTCTGTGTCTCTGGCCGTGAAGCAGAAGAAGGTTTAAATGGATGCAGCACTTTCAGACAGAGACGGAGCAGATGACCTGTTTCTCTGGATCCCAGGAGAAACTTGGCTGTTTTGCAGGTTTGTTAAACAACATCAGGAAATTAGCAGCTTCGTAAAGAGCGAGGAGCTCAGCAGACAGAGCTGAGAGAAAGTTTAATCTGTCTATACAGGCTCATCAGCAGATGCCTATTCCTCCAACAGCAATCAGATCAGAGATTTTACAGAGCGGTGGGGGAGCTGGAGTACCCAGAGTGAATTCACACACGTGCAGGGAGAGCATCAGGTGCATCAGATGACCTTCTAACTGCCAGGCAACAACGTTAATAATTCCAAAGCTGTGGACTCTGCTGTTCAATCCATCACCCGAAAAATGTAAACATTAGAGCCCAACTGGGAATCTGCCAAAAGACCTAAAATGACCTAAACTACTAAATGCTAAAATGAAGACTGCTAGAGCATTTTTCATGGGGCCTGTGGTGTCTCTGTAGTTAGAGGATCAGATGAGAGCCAACGGGCCTTTAACAGGTCTAACCACGAGTCTCGCCTTTTTTTGAAAGGGGGGCAAAAAATAGATGAACTATTGAGAGAAAACCACAACAAATGATAGTTTGCAACAACCAAAGTCTGGGGAACATCAAACACCTCAAAGAAGGTAGTTGGTAGAAACATAGTGGTGGCAGCAGAATGCTAAGGGAGTGCCTCTCTTCAGAGCTGATGGACTAAAATAATGTTCAGTCCTAAAAGAAACAAACCCCCTCCCTCAGTCTATTCCTTCCTTCCTTCCTTCCTTACTCAGTCTATTCCTTCCTTCCTTCCTTCCTT
>NW_015151689.1:144881-154072 GCF_000732505.1 Cyprinodon variegatus
TTTATTGGGATACTAACTGTAAGTGGGCGTCGGCCTCTAGGCCTTTCTGTAGCTTCCTGTGTGCAATGACAGAAAGAAACTATGCAAAGAAAAAAAAAATGGGTTCTAACCTCCTCCACTGAGCTCAGGTCCCCAGTCAATGTCATCCTCAGCTGGAGAAAACAGGAGCGTTTGAAATCATCCAACCGTTCTGGGGATTCTGTGGGATTGACATCACTGCTCCATGAAGCCTCGGGCTCAGATGCTCCTCTCTGATCTTGGCACAGCAGGACGGGGAAGTGGAAACTAGTCCGGTTGTACAGCTGGTTGTCAACTTGCAGACTGTAGCAGTAGATCTCAATCAGAGACGCGTCGGTCATCAGAACAGAGAAGGAGCTGGAAGCCAAGGGGGAGTCGTCCGACGGCTCGGCGGGTAAGGAGGTGGGCGCTGGAGCGAGGCTGAGCAGCAGCTTGGTTAACGTGAGTCTCAGCAGCTCCATGGAGCCGCTGGGATTTGTGATATCATCACTTAACGCAACACTGGCTTCACTCAGGAGGACTCTGACAGACAATCTGGAGGGCCTGAAAGCAAAAACAACAACAGCCTAAAAAACAGCAAAAGTTTGATCTTATCCATGACTGACTGACTGTATAGAATAATAAGAAACATCCATCATGGTTTGATGAATCATCACTTATTTTTTAGCAGAACATTAAAAAAGATGGCAGTCTGATGTCATTTGTTTACTTTTACTGAACAGGCCGTTACATCAATATCCTGTTTTGCTCAAATGTCACAGCAGCTCTGTGTCTGTAATGGAATAAAGCTGTCATAAAACGCTCCACAGCACAAATTATTTCAGTCATAATAACAGATGGAGCTTTTATTGCCCCCCTGTGGTGAAACGATGGCCTAATAAATAGAAGAAAAAAAAACATTGCTTTCTACAATAATCATTACAGCTGTTTTCTTTTTTTGGGTGAGCATAAAAGCTGTTTTTTTTTAAACCCAGGCCTCTGTACCTGCTGTGTTGGTTGAGAGCAGCTTCCACGCTTCCTTCTGGAGCCAGAGACAGAACCAGGCTGCCTCCCTGGTACCAAACGTGGATGTAGAGGCAGCCGAAGCCGGGCAGGAAAACCACCTAATCAATGATAAAAACACAATCCTTTCTTTGAATAAATGAACAGACCAATCGACTTGAATTATGCAGATACACATTTTTTTATTTGTTTTACTTTAGATAAACTTTCCGTGGTAATTTTAAACTCTCAGAGTCATAGGCCAGGTTAGTGCTCGTTACGCTGCCCTGCCTTCCTTTAACCCTCACCACCTCAGGTTATGAGTCATCAGAAACTCACAGCGAAAGGAAGCAGATCACCGCTTCTCAGCAGTCATAACAGCTCTGACCTTTGACCTTTCACCTCTGCCACTCAGGTCAGATTCAGATCTCACAGTAACCAGAGCTATGCAGCCTCTGTGTCAACCTCAGCTCACAGCTGCCTAGACACAACACCAAACATGACGCACTCCGCTCCTCGGCGTTTTATTAATCCCAAACATCTCCACCGCCTAGAAGAGCAACTGCTGCTACTTTACTCCAGAGATGAAGACGCACATCTACAAAACGTTTCATTGCTTGAATACAACAGGCCTATTGTTGCTACTGAAGCGGCTAACGTTTGGGTAAAAGATGATTGGCAACATCACATTTCTGCTCATCATTCTGATTACTGAATACATCAACTTTCCCACTAAAGCAGGGAGATCTCTGGCGCCATCTAGCTGCTGTAAGGATGTTTAGCTGCACTGAGCAGTTATGGCATGCTCAAAGTCGGTCCTTAAAGGGCCGCTGTCCTGCAGATTTGAGAGGTTTCACTGTTTCAGCACAGCTGATTTTCACTGCTAGCTGATTAACAGGCTTTTGCTGAAATGCAAACATTAGAATCAGCTGAGCTAAAGCAGGGAAACCTCTAAAACCTGCAGGACAGCGGCCCTCAAGGACCGACTTTGGGCCTCTCTGATTATGGTCTATAAACTCAAAAACTAAGGAGGTGTAAAAATGAAGTACATTAAAAGCTGCAAGAGATTAATTTAAAAATGCGGGACATAGATATCTCTTTTGTATATTAGTTTGGTGATATAATTGCAGAGTTTTACCTGAGTGCCCGGACAGTTGATATCCACGGGGTCTGTCCAGTCAGGGGTGCCGTTTTCAGACATGGTCTTCAGCTGCAGGGTGGGCAGCACCTCCCGCTGCCTGCACTCAGGGAAGCTGGAGCAGTGGTAGTAGAGCTCATGGTGAAGAGAAGAGTTGGCAGGCAGGGGACGGCAGAACACCTCCGTCCTCGGCGTCTCTGTGACGGAGAGAAATTTCTTTTAGTTCTAGAAACATTAAAATGACTTTGATCCTGAGAACGACTGGGATCCTCAGACAGCTACAGGGATTTGAGGATTTATCTCTGTCCAGTTTGGCGCATCTAGAGGTGGAACCTGCATCTATTCTTCCCTCCAAAGAAGCTCCTGCTCAGTCAGAGTGGAATGAGCATCGATTTTCAAGTGTTGCAGCAAATTCTTAGTTGCATTTAGGTCTAAACTTTGACTAGGCCATTCTATATCAACCATACTTCTAAGGAACTGACTGCAGATTTAACGTTCTGTTGAATCCTGTCTTATTTTCGGGTCCAGCAGCTTTTTTTCCAGGACGTTTCTCCAGACAACCTCTGACCATGGTGCCTCCAGAAGCATCCTCCACATGGATGGGTGTTCAGCATGAGGTGCAGCCTTCATCTGTACCTTTTCCCAACATGGATTGCCTTTACGCAGTGGCGGTTCTAGATCAAATGTACCACGGGGCCATTAAGGGCACCAACGTATTTTCATGGGGCCACAGAAAAGCATGAAATAAAAAACAGGGCAATGGATTCAAATATATATATAAATATAACTGCATGAAGTGAAATTTCTATTCAATTAGGTTTAATTAAAATTGTATGTCTTATTAAGTTAATATACATTCATAATTTAGGAATTTTACATATTTTTGACTTAAGTTAAAATCACCATGTTCTATCAAATCTGAATTAGTTTTTTAAAAAATTTGATTAAAAAAAAAAAGATTAGTAGATGAAAACTGGGATCCTATCTCAATACCACTGAAGCTATCACCTTGTTGTTTTTAAATAATTAGTGAAACAAAATTTGTAAAGAAAAAAAAAATGAAAAAGATCCAAAGGACCTATCAGTAACCATGTCTGTTCCAGTTAGAGTATTATGTCTTCAGTACAGGGGCCATAACAGGGGCCACGACATGAACTGCAGGGGCACTGGCCCCCCGTTGACCTCTGTCTAGAACCGCCCATACCTTTACGGCTTAATTTAATTTATTATTTATTTTGATGCAATCAGCTGGTTTTCCTTAGATGATGAACTGTAAAGTTATGCTGTGAATTGGCGCTATAGAAATAAACTGACTTGAATTGATTAAAAAAATGGCTTCCTTTGTACAACTCATTCATAAAGTCCAGACTTCTGCAACACATTGATAAATTTATAGATTCATCAGTTCTTTATTCTCTTCCCATCATAAAATGAGGTATTGAGCAAAGTTCCTTAAGACTTTAGAAGCTGAAAGTCGTAGGGAAGCGGCCGTTCCAACCGTTGCGTTTCTGAATTCTCCCGAGTGGTGCATGACTTTACACGAGTGAATAAAGTGAATGTGATTTGTTGATTATCAAGGGGGGGGATTGTTGTGGCTGAAGGTTTGTCGGAATCATCTTCCTAACCAGTTAGCAACTTAGTGCTAGTAGGTTCCCAATGGGAAATTCCATTGGGACCAAGTAGCACTAAATAGGTGACTTAGAAACGACACTGTCAAGGAACGCTATGGACAGAGGAAACATGCAAGAGGAGGAGAGTTTAGTGTTGGAGGTCGTTGATGGATTTTTTATTTAGAGGAGGAAAGCGGGGACGAAGATGTTGTGGAAGAGGACGCCATGGCGGCAGAAGCTTGGTTTGGCGTAGAAGGCTTACAGCGTAAAAAGAAGCATTTATATACATGTAAGCCAGAAGGATTTGAAATATAAATATGATTTCCCTACGACTTTAAGATTTTTTATAACTAAAAGCTTCTTTATATCTCATTTAAAATGTTTTTTATGATACAGTTTGTTCCTTAGAAAACATCTTATGCCTTTAAAAACAGCTTCAGCTGTACTGAGGTGGGCTCTATTTACTAATGAAATGACTAGTAAATAGAGTGCTGATTACCTTTGACGTTTTCTCTGAGCAGCAGTGAAACAGGACACTTGTTTTCAATGATCATGCGCGGACAGGGATCCTCATTCAGAGTTATGTATGTCACTCCAAGGTGCTCCTGATACGTCAACACAACAGCCCTGCAACGCACACACAAACATGAGTAAACAAACCCATACGTAACTGTCCACACATGCTTCCTGATGTCCTGTAACCAAACCAACACGCCCATCTACAAATCATATCCCCTCTGTGTCCGTTTTTTTTTTGCGAATCTGAGATAAAGCTACAGAACGAGCCTGAACCGAAGCCAACAGATGACACATCGTTGCTCTGCGGCTTTGCTGTGGATGGTGTTTTATTTTGCTTTACAGCATATATCTGTACTGATTACACATGATTGTGAGCCAACAGACTAAATGAGAGAAGCCTGAATCAAAACCAGAAGAGCAGAAAAAAACAAACATAGGTTCGTTGCGGTGTGTATGTCACTGCTGAAAGCTGTCCAAGCTGCCATCTAAACTGAACACCCAAACTGAAGATGATAAAGTAAAAGAAGCTGAGAAGAGAAAAAACGCAATCGATCATGACAAGCTTGGAGAGCTAAACGGTGGAAATGTTGATGGCATTTCTCTTCCAAGGTTTAACAAAGTGTAGCTAGCTGTGGCGAGTCCTTCCAGCCCCGCTTTAAATGGGCTATCACAGCCAGCAAACCAGTCAAGCTTGTGTCTCACCCACCTGCTACACAGGCCACCCCCTGAGTCCACATCCACCGGTATGGACAGACTCTGCCGGGGCAGGTCTGGTCGCACCGGAGCCGGGATACTCCACGCTGCGGTTCCAGCTCCAGCACAGGGCCTTGAAAGTAGGCTGAAACACATGTGTCTGAGAGGCAAAGCGAACTCCGCCTTCCCCTGGGCACCGACTGGAAGAAGGTCCCAGCATGGCACGGAGCACGGCTTCGCCACAGAGCGCTCATCACGGGGAGGGAGGGTGAACACGGAGCTCTCTGGTATCTCACAGACCTTGTTGGAGGACAACAGAAAAACGAAAAATATTACAAATAATGAAGGAGATAAAAGCGGATTGGATGTGGAGAGGCTGTTCTGGCACAAAAGGAGGAAAAAAATGCCTCTAATGAGATAGAATATCTAAAGCAAGCAGAAAAGAAAGACCCAAAGCAGACAAGTGATTACAACCGACGATACTCTGCAAAAAAAACCACAAAGTTATTTTACTTTATTCCCTTTCGTTCTAAACTTGGTGCTAAATTGGTAGCAGAGGAGTCCTGCTGTGTTGGTTTAGCAGCTAGCAAGAACTGAGTGGTGCAGACTTCTAGGCATGATGAATAGAGCAACTAGAAAGGCATTCCTGGCCTTATTTGTGAAATATGTTTTTGTTAAACTCATTGCACAATCTTCAGATTTTTAGAAGCCCTTTTTTCATTTTTTTTTTTTAGTCAATTAGGGGCAAACTGGCAAGCTTCCCCTCTATTCTATAAGGAGATCTAAAGGACTGTTTAATGACATCACAGCATTGCTGCTCTCTTTGGGGACAGGCAGCAGATGAAAGCAAGAGGAGAAACCTGCATCCAATTCTGGGTGTTTGTCTAATGTCCCTATGAAGTGCCATTGCCACATGGGGAGAGTTGTGGAAGGGAGGGAGGTGGGGGGGAACATGATCTGATGGAAAACGGCTTGCAACATCCCAGCTACGAGTGTGGCTGTGTGTGTGTGTGTATGGGGTTTGGGGATTAGTACCAGGGTAGACGAGTGTTTCTGACGTGCAAAGCAAATATAATGCATGTGCGAAGTTCAGCAGGGTTGCAGCAGGTGTTAGAGAATTTAAGACATCCTGGTGCAGTTCAAACATTGCATTTCTGTGTTTCTCATGCAACTTCCAGATGAAATATATATATATATATATATAAATTTGTGTTAAACGGTCAGAAAACAAAAACAGATGCAACATACGCTACCTGTTCACAGCCACCTAAGTGGCGGTTAGTCAACAGAGGCCTGTAGTGTACGCTGTAAGGCGTGTTGTTGACAAGAATCGTTCTGTCTTCTATCTGCAGGATCTGGACTCCATGTCTGATTATAGAGGACACACAGAACTGGCACACCTGTGCAGGAAAAACCAACAAACATGATTATTACTGTACTTCAATGCTAATTTAACTCACACAAGGCTCTAATACAGGGCCGCTGGAAGGAGTGTTGACTGCGAAAAATTTTTTGTTTTTGGGACAAAAGACCTATGAGCCTATAGGCCTATTTAAAATACAATAATGATAAATAAGTAAATAGAAATTGACTACTTTATTGTCATATGCACTTCAATGCACGCAACCAGGGTCTGTAACACACAGACATCAGTTCTCAGGTGAATATAAGCGCTATTACCTAAACTTCACAATAACAGTATAACAAAGCAGATTTGGTCAGCTGGCATGAACCCGACTCACTGTGTCCTAGTGGTTTGCACAAAATCCTTTTGTGCAAACCACTAGAAAATAATTACATTATTATATTTTTATACTATTTAAATGTTATTGAACAGTTCTCCATTGCACAAAAACCCAAGATCAAAATAACGCTCTAAAATACTTTGGTTACGTTAAACCGCACGAATAGAAATGAAAGTCCGTGGCGGCACCATGCTCTTACTTTAAGCTACAGGCAGGTTGCCATGGTTACAGGTGTCCAAATGAGGTGCGCTCTGAGGTCATGGAGATAAAGTCTCTAATGAGCGGACAAATTAAATGAAATTAGTAAATTTACAAGGTCGCTGCCACGAGTGGGATGCATCTTCGGGGACCACTATCTTGCTTGACGTTGCCATGACAACATATTTTCTGTGAACTTGTGTTGATTAGGCCTAAAAATAATTAAATAAAAATCCAAATACACGTAATAGTAAAATAAAAAAGTCAAAATAATTTCTCAAACTATTCATCAGAAATGTATAAATTTTGCAAAGTATTACTAATAAAAATATATTTTTTTAATCCCTCTCTCGCAACTAGAGGGTGCTGCAGCACCCGGACTTACCGCCGCCATGCTCTAATATGTGCATCATTTAATGGAGAACACAGAAGAATTTCATTATTAACAGATTATGTATTCCTGATGAGCAAAAGCGGTGAAACAACATTTAACATTTTTATATAACTAAGCTAATGTTCCCTAAGTAAGGGAAGCAGTAAGTGGATGAGGATCTAACCGTCTGTTTCCCAGAAGAGGCTCCCAAAGCGATGTCGACCTCAACGAATCCCTCCTCATCCAGAGTGACCACCACAGAGCCCGTTCCCTCCTTCCATCGAGGAGAGGTCAGGTCGTGGACCAGTTTCAGCGCCGTGGACTTGTGGACTGTGTTGGTGTGGGCCCAGTAGATGCCAATCTGAAAAGCTTCCTAAGATAGTGAGAAAAAAAAAAAAAATAAAATAAAAAGGACGGATTGGCTTTTTTCCAGACAAACACACAGCAGTCACCAGGAACTCAGTGTTGAGGGAAAATCTTTCCATCGTTTTCTGATGTAAAAGAAAACAAAGATGATAAAAAAAAGCACTGAGAGCAGGAACAAAACATCAACGGCAGTCAGCAGCTGGCATTTCAATGCTTTTTGGAAACGGTCGCCTGGTTAGGTCTGTCAGTGGAGAGCATCTCTAAAACTACAGCAGCTACATCACTGCTCGCTGTGTCGGGATGACATAATGAAAGATGGCTTAATTACGCAGTGATTGTCCATCTGGCTGAACCGCATCATGAAACAGATCAAATCACCAGCCTTCTCCTATCCAGCCGATCTGGGATGTGACCTACAGCTGATAAACATTGTATTGCTATGGAAACAATGCTTTATTGTTTCTATTTGACAGCCTTTTACACACTTTCAACTTCATGTTCTGTTGCTTTGAGTTGAGGCCTATTAGTGCCTTCCCTTTGATACACTGGCCTTAGCGGGTCAGGGGGATCTGTGTGTGAGATGTTCCGCAGGGGAAAACCATCGGCTGTTTTCTTCCAATGATCTTAGCGGCCAGAGGGAAGACATGGCTGCAGCGCACTGTGACAGAGCTTGGCTCTACTTAAAGACGTAGGCAGGGAATATTGTTGTAATGCAGCTCTGCTGGATGATCTCAGGTTTTGTTCTTATTAGTCATGACTGAAATAAAAAAAGGTTCCTATAATGATGCTCGTTCTTGAAGTGAAATCAAAATAAATACCTTGGGGAGAAAAAAAGTGAAATATGTATTGTTTTAATGACTTGTGGGATAATCCAGTTAATGGTTACTGGGATTCCTGCTTGGATAAAAAGGTTCTAGGAAACATTATTTCACTTCCCGCTTCGTTTAATCAGTTTTAAAGCAGCACTCAGTAAGTCATGACCCACGTTTTAGCTCAACTCTAGAAAAACGGATCCGTCACTGAATGGGTCATGTGACCCAAAGCGTCTCTTTTAGATGTACTTCTGGACCGCTTCACTCCAGCTCTATATGCTGGTGAAGAATCTCAGTCATCCAGGTTTTAGTTATTCCAAAAAAGGTAAAAAAAAAAACCCAAAAAATCCACTGGACTTTGTTTCTAAGTTTGAAGACATGCAAATTGAAACAGATGAATGGGCCCACCCCTTTGGAATGGGGCTCCTTTCGCTTCTTTGTTAGCCTGCAATGCCCCATACCTGTCTATGTCTCTGAAAGGAGGATTGTGAAAGGGAATTGTTGGCCTGGCTGATTAGACGAAGGTTGACGTCCCCTATCGGTCTGTGACAGTGTACGTCACTTCCGCAAAAGCGCAATTCATTTAGGGTAGTTAGCGCCATTTCTGTGGTGAAGAGACAGCAGCAACGAAGAAAAGAAAACTAACAGAGAGCAGACGTGTTCTAGTTGCTTCTTTGGAAATAATGGGACACTCGCGCTGCCTCAAAGGATGCAATAGTACTTCTAAACAGAAAACAG
>NW_015151689.1:154082-155741 GCF_000732505.1 Cyprinodon variegatus
GGGGCTCCTTTCGCTTCTTTGTTAGCCTGCAATGCCCCATACCTGTCTATGTCTCTGAAAGGAGGATTGTGAAAGGGAATTGTTGGCCTGGCTGAGTAGACGAAGGTTGACGTCCCCTATTCAGACAGGCCAACAAGCCAAACGACTCCCCATTCCAAAGGGGTGGACCCGTTCGTCCGTTTTCTATTTGCATGTTTTCTAAAGGCTTTTTTGAGCTACTGTATAAGAGCCTGGAACTTAACACTATTTCTGACATTTTGAATTAAAAAAGCTTCCTGGATGGGAAGCACTGAAACAAAGTCCAGAAGATTGCTTTTAATTTTTTTGGAACTCCAGCTCTATTCTTATGCTCCTTATGCTGCTGAAAGGTTAATCTCTGCCCTCTTCTGAAGTCTTTCTCTCCAAAACTCTCCTGTTGGTGCTAAACTAAAGTATCCCCACATCATGATAATACCACCACCCCACGTTTGCACTGAGGAATAACTGCAGAAAATGATCGTGTTTAGATGGATGGTTTCTGCTTTCAGACTTCTACAGGGCACGATTTCTCTCCTTACTGATCTCACAGTGGAGAAACTGACTTGTTACATGAGCTCAGATAGTCAAAGAAGAAGGTGCATGGGATATACTGTATAAAGTATATACAGTGCGTCCAAATATGACAGCTTTTTTTCCCTTTTTTTATAGTAGGATTACTATACAGGATTATTGCACAGGGTGTTTACATGGATATTTATATATATATATATAGATATTGCACTGGGTGTCAAATATAGAGAAACTTTTGTCACTCTTTACTATCTGGAATTGATGTCATCTTGCACAAGGTATCAAATCAGTATCAGTCTATAGTAAATCTCTATCAATTGTATATCAGAGATTTGTTATTTTGAGTTGTTCCTAACAGATCACCTGACTCCCAGACTGAGGCTAAGATGCTCTTCCTAGAGTGTGAAAAGCAGAATAGGAAGCAGAACCTGCAGATATCAGGCTCTTTTCCAGCCAGACTGTCTCTGTATAGAAGTTGCACCTGACCAGGTACAGTAAGTTATTTATGTTTCTGTTTCTTTAAGGAATATTATTCAGCATGTGTTCTAAAAAAGAAATACTAAGTACAAGACATGATGAATAATCAGGGTTTATTGAGAATGGGCGGTGGGTAGCACGACTGCCTTGCAGCAAGAAGGTTCTGGGTTTGATTCCCGGCTCGGGATCTTTCTGTATGGAGTTTTCATGTTCTCCCTGAGCAAGCGTAGGTTCTCTCCGGGTACTCCTTTTTCCTTCTTCAATCCAAAAACATGACTGTTTGGTTGATTGGCTTCTCTATATTCTCCTGGCGACCTGTCCAGGGTGTACCTCGCCTCTCCCCCGTAGAGAGCTGGAGATAGGCACCAGCACCCCTCGCGATCCCACTTGGGATAAGTGTTTCGGAAAATGGATGGATGATCTAAACAGACAATGGCTGCCATTTCCAGGGATCCCTCTATGGGATCCACTGCCTTTCCTCTTTTAAACCAGATTTTTGTTTGGATTAAAGGACATTTTTACTGTGGTAGAATATTTCCACTAACCTTCATCTTCACCGCTTATTATCTTCACTAACATAAATTCTGATGCCCTTAACTCTGTACCAGCAGACCAAAAGTTTAATTGTTTTAA
>NW_015151689.1:155855-164903 GCF_000732505.1 Cyprinodon variegatus
CTGGTGATGGGGATGCCATACAGATTCATGTCAAAAATACCGAACTATCCCTTTAAGGTCTCTGAATAGGGTGTGTAACATTGGTTGGGCTGAAAATGGCATATTTGCTGCTCTGTGAGCCCTAATGCAAGCCTGGTTAAAAGCCCCACAATGAAAGAACAGGTTTTCTTCGTTTTATGGTATGCTCATGAATATTTAGATGAGCTGTACTCTGATTGGTTGGTTTACAACGAGCGAAGCTGCTGAGCAAAGACGCATCATAGCAACAAGCACTCACTCACTGAAACATAAAATTGCTGATATGCTAGCATTGCTATCAACAGCTTAGTGACCTAATCATACTTCCAGCTTGCGGTTGTGATGGCCTTACAGTGGGACCAGCCCCTCGTTTCAGTTAAAGAAGTTTAGCAATTCCTGCTTTGAACTGTTCAAGATTTTGAAAGCCGTCTTCAGTAAAATGCAAATGAACAGCTGAGCATCAAACTTGGCAGGGATCTTCTGATGCACAAAAATAATGAATGCATGTTGAGTCTTTAGATCCTTGGGAAAATTGTGATAATGTTCCCCTTTCTCCGTGCAGCCTGGAACACGGCATTTAAGCCAGTGGCTCTGACTCATTTTCAATAGAGAAACGTCCTGCTTTGTAATTCTTTTAGAAGTTAACCCAACTGTAGGCTAAACAGCTAAACTGGTCTCTTACATCTACCTCTGTTCATTTTCTTGGGCCGTGAACCAGTGGGCTGGTCTGTATGTTAATTTCAGGAGTTGACAAAACTACACGCCCTACTTTACGTCAACTTGGTGCTTCGTTTGAATTCGCCTGTTTTGGGGTTGAAGTTTAGAATTGTGAGATTTGCAGAGAAAGGAGGAGTCGATGGGGTTTGAACTTGAACTGTATGTCCATTTCAACCACTCATTATTCATCTACGACAAGGTAAACTCGGTTTTGCATTCTGACCCCTTTAAGGCTCCTCTTTAAAAGAAGTTTTTAACAGATTGAACATATTTCCAAATGAATCCTACCTTAAAGTTTGGTGGTACGATGACTTTGCCGGCTGGTATCTGCAGTACGATGGTCTCTCCCTCAAAAAGCCACAGGTCCCACTGGGAGTCATTAACCATGAGAGCCCACGGCAGGAGCTCCACCAGCAGAGTGTTCAGACCAGATTTCCAGCGGGACAGTTTCACCTGCATGGGGCTGTCCCACTGAGAAAGAGGCTCCAGCCCTGACCTGTCAGAGCAGAAGGACTTTAGAAACAGAGGAGAAACGCATTTGGTTGTAAAATGAATGAAATTAAGAAATAAAAGATAGAGGGACAGAAATAGAAACGGTCTGGTGTTAATGAATGAATGAACCTTCAATGAATTTTATTTTATTTGTCCTGATGGAGGAAAAAAAGGCAAAGCAGCTTGATTTGGAGGAATATTGATTACAAGACATAAAAAAAATCAAAGATGCAGAAAAAACTTTTATTACTGAGCTTGATTTTTATGGACATCCTGATTGACTCATAAACCTAAATCTATTTGGCACCCAACCTTTATTACGCATAGAAAACACAAGGCTCTATTAACAGATTTAAACATGTTTGATATAAATAATTTTCACACTGACAGACCATTAATGAACCGACAGCAGTCACAAAGACGGAACAAATACGCGGAGAGAAACGGCCTGTCAACAAGTGATGTGACTCAAACAGATTCAGAGAAGAGTTGACGAAGCATCTGGGCTCACACTCGGCCGGGACAGCGACACGAAGCCAGCCAGACAGAAACACACAATCCTTTTCCCAACAATTCACAGACACAGCGGCCATTTCAAAGTAAGCGTGGTCTCACGACTCCTAAATATTGCTGAATGTTAGAGGAGAGCCAAACAAACATTTCCCACAGAATTCCTCTTAAGTTCAAAGCCAATAAATACGATCCAGTCCTTCTCCCACAGGACCACCTGGAATTGGCTCAAGCTACCAACCTGCCAACTCAAACTTGTCACACACCTCAAAGACTCTCTGCTGTGACACGGGACCTAAACTGGGAACAGCTTTTCTTTACCGTTTACTGCTATTTATGTTGCTGTGTGTGGTTAAATAAGTGGTTGACCTCAAAGCTGAGGACAGAAAAGTGCAGGGATCATAAATCACATTACACAGCTCACAAGAAGGTAATTGAAAGAAATGTGCTCAACTGCTTCTGTCAAAACCCCGAAACTGGAGGTTCAGGCTTCCAAATGCATAAAAGTCAGCAGCTTGAGAAGCCGGAGTCCAACAACTGATACAAGTTTGTTTAATAAAGGTGAAGCAAACTAGATTTAACAATTCTTACCTCCTAATGACCATTAAAATACAATTTTTACTAAAAGCCCAACTCATTTTTTTTCTACCTGTTCAAGCAAAAAGCTCTAAACTACTGGACCTGACCGGGCATTCGAACCGAGCCATCAGCTCCAGGGATGGTCCCGGTCCGGAACCAGCCGGAGGGACGGAGCGACCAAACCAGACGGTATGCTTCCCCCCGCAGAGTAAGGCAAAAATATACAAAGGCTTGAAATGGAATACAAATGAATGTGCCTAGTCAGGCTAATGTAGTAAAACTATTTCACAAATTAGTTGAGTCAGAGGGTCACATGACCTGGAAGCTATTGAAGACAAGTCCTAACTTTTGTCTTTAAAAATTGAAAATATCTTAAAACTGCATAAAAGCAACTTACATATGTTATCTATTGGCATGATTTAATATTAGTTTCGTCTTAGCTGCTCATAAGATAAGGAATTTATTGATTTTTGTTTCTCAAGAGTGCTTGGATCAAAGATTTGTTGACGGTCCCTAACTGCACCACCGCGTGTGGGAGGAGGGAGCAGCTGAGAGACGCTGGCCGACATCGGAGTGCCTCAGACGGATCAACCGTTTGCTCGATCCCGCTGACTGCGCGGAGCTTGAATATCCAACTTTAAACCAACTTCACAGCTGAATTTACGGCTCGGTTCTGCTGCACTGTAGTCGACCAAGATACCGGACTATTTTGAAATTTCCCCTGGACATTTTTTTAGGTATGAAAAGCGGGACATGTCCGGGAAAAAGAGGACATCTGGTCACCCATGGGAAAAAAAAATCTTAAATTAAGTGTTTTTACCCTTAATTTGAGTAGGTAAATCAGATAGTTTGCCAGTGGAATTAGTATTTTCACTCTTAAAATAAAATAATTAGATAATATGCACTTGAAATAAGAAAATGCAATTGTGTTTTCTTATTTTAAGTGTAAATTGTCTCGTCCCATTGGCAAAATGTCTCTTTTACCTCCACAATCCAAGAACAAATTCACCTATTTTAAGAAAAAAAGACTTATCTAGATTTCAATTTTTTCCAGTGCCCTAGTGTTGAGTAACTGTTGGATAATAACATCCGATTAAATGTTTATAAATGATGCTGGCAAACAGACTTTATGTGCAAGTTCTGCCATTTTAAAAACTCAAATGCCCAAAAAATACAAAAAAATATCATAAATTCATGCAGAAAAATACTTTTACAATTTAATTTTATTTTTTTACATAAAACTTAGAAAACCAATCCCTACAATAAGAACTGTATATATGTTAGGACAGGGAACAAACTTCAACTAGGGGAGGCCTAGTGGGTTAGAGCAGTGTATTTGTGCTCTCAGAAGGTTTCAAGTACCCGGTTCGATCCCCACAGCCTCCACTCTGGGTCCCTGAGCAAGACCCTTAACCCCACACTGCTCCCTGGGCGCTGCACCGTGGCAGCCAACTGCTCCCTAAGGGGATAGGTTAAAATGCAGAGCGTGAATTTCCCCATTATGGGACAATAAAGTTTAATTATTTGATGTTTTTATTATGAATATCTACTGAATCTGAGTCAGTCAACCAGCTCATAGTCGTTCCAAGGAGTCAGCAGAGTAAACCTACTCCTAAAAGTACTTTTTCTAATTATATCCACCTGTGGTGTAAATATCTGGATTGATTTAAAAAGCACTATGCATGACCTACGCATACAGTGCATCCATGCTGCTTTGCTTCGCTAACGTAACGAGTCTAGTTTATTTTCTAATTGAGGTGTGAACTGATTTCAGCTCAGGGTTATTGTCAGGTTTATAGAAAGCATTGAAAATGAATGAAAATCAGTGAAAGTCAATGGAAGTAAACACATGGTCCCAACAACATACAGCAAGACGAGAAAGCGTGTGCGTGTGTGAAAGGCATCGAATTTCAGGCAACCGCACAGGCAGACAGGCTCAGATGTCCAACAGATCCTCTGGGACTCTTTGGAGTCCAAAGCCTGAAGTCGAACATGTGGTCGGTTCTTCCACCGCTGCCATCAAGATGTGACTGCTTTGTGACAAAAGATGGATTCCAGGGAGACATTTGTGGACGCTATACATTATAAATGCAGAGCCATCCCAAGGCTACAAGCAGCCGTAAAAGCAGAAGATGAAAGCAGACTGAAGTTCATGTATAAAGACCTCGAGGAACCTCTACTGAACGTTAGGCCGTGTGATTTGTCTGTAAAAACTTGACAGCCGGAATCTCCGGGGACAACAGCGGGATTGCTGCTCGGCTTTGATGCACGGCCTTCCATTGAGGTTCAACTGAACAGTTTTATTATGTGAACAAAGTAACCAATAAAGAGAAGCTGCACTCATTAAAGACAGGCTTGCACAACTTTCTAGCAAGAATCCAACAAGAATCTTGTTATTTGAAAAAAAAAAATAGAAAAAGAAAACAGTGGAGGGGTCTTTCTGAAAAGTGTTATGAAATCTGGGATTTAATGCATGCCACAGAAGAACTATAATAAAACAGAAAAAGAATTATAGATGTTGACTTAGATGGGTTATGAGGCCTTGAAGTGGTCTGCTCCAATGAAATGATGAGTGGGAATCCAGCTAGAAACATACATCATTTTTTCCTCCTTCATTTGTTTGTGTTTCAAAATGCACATTCAGTCAGCAGTAAAAAAAAAAATACAAATGTATTTTCTAAAATTTATCTGTTTTTTTGTTGCTTAAAAAATGAGAAGGATTTAGACATAGTTAGATTTATTCTTGTTGTCAGTTGAGCGAATAAAATATTTTTAACACATAAAAACATTGTTTAAATAAAACGTCATCCATTCTGGGTTTTTTTTGTCCCAGCTGTACCTGCAGAAGCTCAGACAGCCATAGCGGGAATCCTCTGACCTGCATTTCATGTTAAATGAAGGCGTTTTCTATTCAGCTTGTTTCAGGTTCATAGTTATCTTTGCTGATATAATCTAGTCGTAAATGTCAGAGTCACAGCAAACCTATAAATTCAGATGTTCCAATCACATCCATGGCTTAACTCCACCTTAGAGAAATAGCTACTCCTCTATGTGGAGAAATGGTTACGTTGATATTTTTTGTTTATGTCCACTTTTTGTTTCCGACTCTCATTTTATAAATCTCTAACGTTCTGCTCTCTCTACTTTTTCTCATAGTAGCTTTGCCTCGTCTATTCCTGTTTGGCTGTTACTCCATCCTGGAGAGAAATATCAGCTGTGCTGCTGCAATCAACACCTTTGCTTATAGATGTTTGACCTCGGCCTGTTTTTCAGTGTAGTCCTGTTTCTCTGACCGTGACTGGATGGATGTGCTCTCTTCATCCTCTGACATGGGAGCTGGCTCAGAGCTCGTCTGCCTGGCTGTGTGTTTCCTTGACAGGCTCGCCTTTTACAGTTGCTTTTTATATCTCTGCTTCTGTCTCCTTGACCCCCAGTCGGCCTCACAAGATGGCCGCTCACACTGAGCCTGGTTCTGCTGGAGGTTTCTTCCTGTTAAAAGGGAGTTTTTCCTCTCCACTGTCGCTACAAGCATGCTTAGTGTGAGGGATTGCATTCGAGTCAATGAGTCGATGCAATCAACTGGTTTTCCTGAGATAGAAAACTTTGAATCCATTTGACTGGATGATCTGGTGAACTGGAAAGGGCCTTGAGATGACGTGTTGTGAATTGGCGCCACATAAATAAACTGAATTGAAATTAAAAAATCAATCTGACGATAGCTGGGAGGCCTTTCTGTATTATTAGGCTAAGCTACACCTTTCTGTGGTAAGTTCACATGTAGTGTTAAATCTCTATTGCATTAGATCATCATATGACTCTCTACTGTATTTAAACTAGAAGTGAATCATGTTTACTTACATCTGACTATGTATTGAATTAATCTGATCCCCAATTTTCTAAGCAAAAATAATTCTGAATGTGCAACAAACATGAAGTTCTCATCTAACCCATCCAGTCCAGAGATATAAAGAGATGGTTGAGATAACATTTGTTTTTAATTCAGCTCTCTGCTGATTAAACTAAAGCTCTAAGGTTCAGCAGTGAGTACCTGTCAGGGTCCTTTGTAACATAAGGCCATGGCGACTCTGTGGTGCTCTTTGGACCGTAGAAATCAGCCAGGATGTGTTCTGGGTTGTCTTCATTCCCCGTCTTGTTCACTATCTGTTTGATCAGGCTGGTGGAGATGGGTATGGCGCAGTGTGAAGCATCCTTATCCTCCCTGAGGAAAAAAACAAAACAAAACCGAGCCGTCAGTTTTATTTCTCAGTCAAAACATACATCTTCTTTGTTTTGCGCCATGATAAAAGTGGATAAACTGATTCCAGTTGATCTCTCGATGTGGGCTGTGATAAGTCGATGTTTGAAATGAGAGCTATAAAACTGCTGCGTGTGTTTCTGGGAATCTGACTTGGAAGCTTGTTTACTTACATCATGGCAGAACAAATTCGACGATACTCTTCAGTTTCATATAAAACAAGATGTCTTCTGACAGCAGCTAACCGTTCCCATTGTGACCTTGGGCTAAACTCCACATCTACCCTCCATCCTTGAAGTGGGCTGAATCTGTCTTTCGTTAGAGAATCTTATTTTTTTCATGACATGCAGCTTGCTTTACCAACACTGATTCAAAAAGATCACACAAAGAGCTAAATGGCAGTAAATAATCCGATTGGATACCTCATCCCTTATTGGTCAATTATAGACCAGACTCAAAAAAAAAAGAACGACATCCAAACAATGTAATAGCATCTATTCTTTGTCTGGGAAGCATCCAGTTCTTCTTGGCTTCAGCGAGGCAGCCCCCATAACCCCGAGCAGCAGTTTGTTAACCGAACCCATTGTGCTGAAAAGGGAAGGCAGAGGCTACAGCTTAAGGCAAGACAGAGGAGAGGAAAAAGGTGCTGACAGGAAACTTTTCATCCAGAGCAGGACCTGAGGGTGGAAACTGGAGGAACTTCTGATTATAACCCAAAATGTTCTAATGTGGTGGCCAGGATGAGAAGAACAGGACAAAACAACTCTGGTTAAGACCCGTCTTGCATTGCAGACCGCAGCTCTGCTCTCTACCTCGTCCATTAGAGTCCACAGCTATGTGTAATTACAGGATGGAAAGAGGAGCTGTTGACCAGTGAACATTTACTATTGGATCTATCGTAGAGATTTGGGCTAAGCTTAGGGGTCTTTGTGCATGTGTGTATGTTTACAATTGTGGCTCGTAGTCTGTGTTTGAGAGGATGAAGAGGGATGAGCGATGGATTGAGTTGGGCAGGCGGGGGGGGGTAACAAAGAGGAGAATGTAAGTTTGTGCGGTCTGAAGCAGTTTAGAGAGGGGACGGGTTGTAAATACAAGGAGCTCTGTGGTTGCAATCTAGAAAGACAAGACTAGATTAGTTTTTTTTTCAAAGCTTGTTTTTTTGCACGCATGATAAAGATTTCTGTAAAACAACATGGGCCAAATATATTCCCAGGGACTGCATGGCCGCTGTGGTTCCTTTATTGCAACTGAAACCAAAACA
This sequence comes from Cyprinodon variegatus, assembly GCF_000732505.1. Classification (NCBI taxonomy): domain Eukaryota; kingdom Metazoa; phylum Chordata; class Actinopteri; order Cyprinodontiformes; family Cyprinodontidae; genus Cyprinodon; species Cyprinodon variegatus. Next base: position 163,688 of record NW_015151689.1, read on the forward strand.
AACTTTGTTACCAGATATCTAAATACAACAGTTAGCAAAAATATCTCAGAAGCAGTCAGTTACATTCGACCATTATCCTGTTTGTTCACATTACCAGTGAATGAAACTAAAAGAGCGGTACGTTTTCTAAAACAGCTCATAAAATAACAAGGATTACAGATGCTCAATTACTGTAGACATTAGAGAAAATAACAACGCGCAGTCCTGGCCGCTGTTATTGCCATTCCCTGTAAAGATTAGAAAAAAAGTCCTTGAAGTGTCCTAGTCATGGACTATGATGAATTTCTGCTCCCGTAGCGCATTTTGGTTCCATACAAACACTTTCCAGTTAAATTATGGCACCATGTTGGTTTATTTATGCCTTATTTTTAGGTTTAACACTTTGTTTTCCCTCCATTTGTTATTAAACTTTTAAAATTTACCCTAACAAGACCAAGTGACCGGGGGCCATTTTGTGCTCCATGACTAAACAACGCAGCAATTTCCCCAGTGGAGATATGAAAGGACTGTGGAAAAGTCCAAGATCGAGTGTGAAAAGGAAGGATAAGACATCAGTAACACATAGAAAAAAAATATGAATGTTGGAGTTCACTGAAAAGGGAGCTAAAGCTGCTAAGTTGATGGATGCGTAAGAAAGTATTCCAGCAGATGGCGACGGCGTACCACACAGTTAATGTCTGCTGATCACACCTGGTGCAAAAGTTATTTTCAGGCTCAAAAAAGACAAAACAGACACTATTATTTTGAAAGCTTGGTGTAAAATGCTTTATTTTATGTTTTTTTTTTAAAGGCTGATTATGTAACAAAAGCTTTAAATAAATTCTATTATTATTACTGGATTATAATTTATTTTAAAAAAGAAAAGTGGGGGAAAAAAACTCAATTATTTAGTGAACAAAAATGTGACATTTTGACAAAACCCTTTTAACAGAATTACTCTTGGTGTCCCTGCTGATAACAATCCTCTTTTCGGACCCCGGTTGGATCATAGAGGGAGATGGAGCTTTTATTCCTGGTAGCAGAGCCTCTTAGTCCCGTTTCTCTGACTGTGACTGGCTGGATGTGCTCTCTTCATCCTCTGACATGGGAGCTGGCTCCGAGCTCATCTGCCAGGCTGTGTGTTTCCTGGACGGGGCCGCCTTTTACAGCTGCTTTTTGTATCTCTGCTTCTGTCTCCTTGAACCCCAGTCGGCCTCAGCAGATGGCCGCTCACACT
>NW_015151689.1:165856-171002 GCF_000732505.1 Cyprinodon variegatus
GATTTAGAAGTTATTAGACACTAACTAACAAAATTAAACCAATCTTAAATACATTTCTAAGGGTGATTTTTTTTGTTCTTTGTTGTTGATTAAAATTGACCATGAATGCAGCTTGGTGGGACCCTCGTTTATTAAGAAAAACATACATTTATGGAAAAGATTTTTATGAAAGTGCATATGCACACATGCAAACCGTGGGAGAGTGACAGAGCAGCAGTGATGCATGTGACGAGCTGCAACCATAAATGTCACACTTACACTAGCGCTTAGCTAACCAACACATACACAGACCACACACAGATACAGGCTCTTCCCAGACACATCTGCACGCACACACACCCGGTCAGCTGCTCTGCACTGCTGCTCCTACCTAAATGAGGTTTAATTACGATCCAACCTGACATGCTAGAGTTAGAGCTGTGGGGCAGCTGCAGCCAAGACGGCTAACTGATCCCCTGAAATGTGCAGATTCTCATGAATCATGTCTTCATTAATGGCAAACAGAACGCACACAATGCCCTGTGAGGGGATCATAGAAAAGTGTCGTACACACAGTTACCGTTTCCCTTTGCTGCTGTTTGATGATTTAAGACAATCGGGCAGTGAAAGAACTAAATTCTCCTGTGGATACTTTCTGCCGGCTGGGAAGCAGCTCTGAGAGATGGAAGGAGGAAGAGAAGTTTCCTATTTGCAAGTAGGAATTGTTTCATTATGAGCGTTTGACAGATCTGTTTATGTTATAGTGTTGGATGTAAAGAAGAGGCTTTTCTGCACTTTGTACGATAACTATAAGCTACACCACATGCTGCTGGTATATGGAGTGATTTTTTTGACAGAAAATAACATGTTTTGTAAATGGAAATATGAAGAGAAACATTTAAAAAACTTCTTAACCCCAAAAAACAAAAAGGTTTTGAGAGTAATTTTGCTTCTCATGTTTTATTTTGTGTTTCAAATCATTATTTACAGTAGCAGCCATTCAAAATGGCCCTTCACAGTCAAACGCCAGCCAAATAGCAGCACACATCCCTGCAACTCCGAGAAAATACCCTCCAACTTTCAGCCCCATCTTGCATGTATTTTTACTCTGACTCCTCCCTTTCACTGAATTACAGGGTCTGACCAGGCGATGACGCTTCTCTTTAGATCTTAATGTCCACAAAACATGACAAAGAATATTTTAGTATTAAGATTGATGTTTCAAATTAATTGCAGGGACCAGCTAAGGACCAGCCAATGACCCATCAAGGAAAGTGGGGAAATTTTGAATGGCTACTGTATGTCAAATTTTGTTCATATTTTCTTTTTTGAAATAACCTTTTTCCTCTTACAGATTTTATATCATCACCAATTTTTCAAGTTATCCTGGACAAACAAACTCGGCTAAAAACATAACATAATTACCTGGCTTGGAAAATGAGGTGGTGGGTGAGCTCTGCCTCTGTGTTTAAGAGGGGTTCCTCATGCCCTTGTCCTTGTATCAGCTGACTCTCTTTCAGCCCTAGACTCCTTTTCTCTATCTGGACAACTAGAGGTTCTGGCAAGTGGCTCCTCATGACAAACAGGGGACTGAAAATCACCTGAGAGAAAAGAGAAACTGTGTCAATCTCAGCTAAGATGGGTCTTAACCAAGGATTGCTCAGCTAAGGTCGATCAGCTGGATAAAAAAATAAATCTTAAGAGCAAGACAATAAAAAATCCACAGTGAGAATCACAATAACAGAAGTTATGACAATAAAATCTGAAACAAAAACAGAGTGAATGTCAGGGAGCATATTCAGAAAACCGTCATGATGTGGATCTATAAAGCGTTAGCTGGGTGCTACCTACCAGCCGCTGCTGCATGTGTGAGTTGGGCTCCACAGTAATCAGAGTGCACCAGACATAAAGCAAAGATCCGCTGGAGCAGGCCACCTGAAAGACAACAGATCACTGATCGATTAAAGGCTCAACAGTTTGTTTTATAAAAACAGGCGCACCACCAGAAGGACCTACTAACACCTCTACAGCTTCACTATCCGTTAGAAGGGATCGCAGAGACAAAATAACACTTTTCTAGTTGTTTTTGTTTAGGATGGGATGAGTGAAAGATTAGCTGCATTAGCCTCTGTGTTTACAGCTCTCCATCAGTATTACATTATGATGTTTTGACTTTGAAAATTATAAAGTGTGCCCGATGCATCAATATGGCGGAGGTCTGAGACATTAGTAATATTAGTAAGATTTAAAAGCTGAGAATGTGCCCACCAAACAGCCTTAAAGTCTGACTGGTTTTTGTCCCGTTTCCTTCTCTCTCTTCACTGAGGAGACATTATAACACGTCCGATTTATGACAGACAGGGGACCTTATTTAGCGGGGACAGCGATGGAGCGCAGGGAGCTTTCAGTCATTATGTTACAAACATTTGCACAACTGGCTTGCTGGGTATGGTGGGGGGGGTTATAGCTTTGGCAAACAGACACAGAGGCCTGTTCCAATGAAGAAGGCTGAAGAAAGGTCATGATAACCTGCTGTGGTTCCTAAAAAAATAAAAAAAGCAGGAAGAAAAGCTGCAAAAAAGAGAGGGAGAAAGTGAGTGTGTCATGACTCCGTAGTTTTTGGTTCCAAGTTTTCTGTTTGAGTTTAAAGTTACACTTTTTATTCTGGTCTTTCTGTGTTTTCTAGTTTATTGGGTTCATTTCCATTTTGTTTTAGGTTATATTTTTGAATTATTTTGTGTTTCTTGAATTACTCTCTGGCTATGTTCGCACAGCAGCCTGAAGTGACCCAATTCAGATTTTTTGGCCCATATGGGACCTGGATCTGATCTTTTCATGGCAGTCTGAACAACACAGATCCAATTTTCTCCGATGCGACTCAGGCCAACTGGCTATGTGGTCTTGAATCGGCCAGGTCGCATTCATCCGACCTGAACACCATTAGTAACCGACAAAGGTCACTATTCTGGGTCTTGCTATGAAGAAGCAGCAAGAAAAACAACAACCATGGCAGAAGATGATGCTGAGAGCAGTATTTATGTTTAACCATCTTGTAAAGATTGAGTTTATAAGGATGGGAAATATCACTGGATGCGCTTTGGCACTACCATCCATGTTTACTTCCGTAAACACAGAGCACGCTTGTTTATGACGTCATTGCGTCCTCTACTGCGCATATGGGACGCTTGCGTTGTATGACTGCAGTTCACACAAGAGATCACATACAAGGCGCATATATTTGGAAATGTGAAGGGCAACGCAAAAGAATAGGATTTAATGAAAAAAATGAATTGAGCATGAAGGCCTGCAGTGTGAACATAGCCTCTGTTCCTGCCTTGTGTTTGTTTCCTTCCCCTTGGCTTCCATCTGGATGCTTCCATCCACACCTCTTCCTTGTCAGCTCATTAGTCCAGTCTTTGTTCTGTCTCCCATATATACTCTCCCTGTGCAGTTCCTCACAATGGAAAAACAATCTAGAAATACGTAAAAATTTCTTTAATTAGTGTATTTAACCTTAATTTGAGTAGGTAAATTTCAGTTTGCCAATGGAATGATTATTTTTACAGTTAAAATAAGCTTTTTAGATAATATGCACTTGAAATAAGACAATGCAATTGTGTTTTCTTAAGTTTAAATTGTCTTCTTCCACTGGTAAAATGTCTCTTTTACATCCGCAATCCAAAAACAAATGCACTTATTTTAAGAAAAAATGACTTATCTAGATTTTTATTTTTTCCAATGTAGTGCTGGTTCCTCGTCTTTCCCTGGCTCCTCATGTGTGTTTTCCCTGATGTCCCCTAGATCCTGGCTTTCTGTATTTGTTATTTTGGATTTCTGCCTCATTAAACCTGCTAAACTCACCTCTGGTCTATGCATTTGGGTCCTCAAAAACCTCCACCAACTGTGACAGAATGGTTGTAATTCAAATATCAATTTGCAGACAAACGGCATGGTTAGAGAAAGGTGGACTTTAAAACCGAAGGTGAGTGAATGAAAAGATGCTTTAGCTGCTCTAGAAGGAGGACAGGGACAGAGGATCCCTCCTCTGATGTCAATACATCTTCCATCTTCTCAGAGATAATCACACCTACATCCAGAGTAGCTCTGAACAACACAGAACAAATTCAAAAGAGGAAAAAAAAGGCTAAAAGGAGAAACCAAAGAGGAAAAGTGAAGAGCAGGAACAGAGGGGTTGGAGCTGGCGAACATCCAGCGGTGCGAAAGTGGCTTCAAAGCCTCTCTGTGTGCCCACATATCAGCTAGTGTTTCCTGTCCATGGTTAGTGTTGTTATGAGAGAGCATAAACTGTATTTTCTACCTCTCAACATGGTCAGGTTATGGGCTGCAGGGCCTTTGTAAGCCTATCTGAGGGGAAGATCTCAATCTGTTTCCTAACAGCGAGCGCCAACATGGAAGCTCAGTGACTGTGGCCACCCAGAAGAAGAGGATCCGGTCACGGTTGGTGGTCCGGTCGCCAGTTCCAAACATGCGTGTGGACACAGAGCTAGTCCTGGTGTGTGCAATGTTTGTATGCATTGTGTACTTCTTTGTGTCTGACTACCACATTTGGACATTTCTGTGTGCAAAGCGTTGGCTGCAGTCGGTACCACCGTCCACCGTGCACCAGTTAGTCCAATTTAAAAAGGCATCTGAGTCAAAATCTACCTGAACAACAGAGCTGCTGCTCCTGCCCTTTTCCCTCTGCTCCAGCTGAACATCCTGGGACCAGTCCTCGTCTCCACGGGCTCTCATGCACAGCTCAGTCATCTCTGCATCTTCCAGCACATAGGAGGGCAGTTTGGCTCCCGCCTGCAGGCAGTCACAGTGCTCTCTGACCACCGTCTGACCGTCCGCTCCCACGTAGTGCTGCACCACCCGCAGTTCGATGTCCTGCGTCAGGTAGCTGCACATCACTTGCCGCCCGCAGATTATTATCTGGAAGAAAAGTTACGTGTGAGAAGCTAATTATGTCTGCTACTTGGACAACATCTGGCTGCAGCCACAAAACTGAAAAAATACACATTACACTAGTGTAGTCCTCATAGTTAACTCCAAAGAAGCAAAGTAACTGTTAGCAACTTCACAGAAGAGCCTGAGTCTGTAAATGCATGACCTTGGCCAATGAGAAACACAGCAGATATCGCTTCAGAATGACCCTTCTGAGGAT
>NW_015151689.1:172122-172523 GCF_000732505.1 Cyprinodon variegatus
TGCAACAAATCAAAAGGGAGAATCAAGAGACAATCTGTCCAGATAGAGTCCAGTTTTTTTTACAGAAAAAACGTATAACATGGGGCTGGAAACGTTGCAGATAAAGATCCTGAAGCAGGACATTCACCCTCCCCTACAGCATATAGCGTGTATTTTTTATTTTTACTTAAGTAAAGAAGTTCAATCAGTGCTTTTACTTTCACCTTAGTCTTAGGGCTGGGAGATATGGCTTAGAAATATAATCTCAGATTATCCCTATCAAATTTGATAAATCGATTTGGGAGGTGAACGAAATTCAAACCATGAAACATCTAAAATAATTGTGTTTCACACCTAACAACATAAATATAACAAACTACATGTTAGCAGCGAGTGGCATCACACAGAGGGGGAGCTTAATT
>NW_015151689.1:174176-187371 GCF_000732505.1 Cyprinodon variegatus
CATTTTGATCAAAATGGTTTTGCTGTTTTCTCTTTTTTTACATTTCTTGTTCATATTCTATTTTTTATGCTCTAATATTTTATTTTATTTATTTTTTTTTTTACAGTTTTTATATTTTCATTTCCCCCCCAAAAATATAACTTTAATAATATTGAGTTTTATTTTTAAAATCGAGTTTCACCGATAACATTCTCTTCACCTCAAGCCCCAAACAAACGCTTGTTCGTGAAGCACAGACTGACCAATACAGAGGAGAATGCAATTCGTAAAAACTCAGTCTGGGAAAAAAAAAAAAATTGAAAATATAAAATAAAACAAAATAAATAAATGTGGAAAAAATATTAAGAAAATCAAGATAAAGTTTTTTGACAAACATTTTTTTTTTTTACGTGTATTGCTTTTTTGAAATGTAAATAAACAAAATCTGTTGTGTTTTTTTTCTATTTCTATTTACAAAATGTGTTTTTAGCTCGCAACAATAACGGAACAAGGTTCACTCCATACTTTAAAGAAGAAACAGAAGGTTTCACACAATAAAGCAGCCGGCAGAAGGCAGCTGATGTGGAACATTGCTATGCCCGTGTGTATTTCAGCGCTTAGATGTGGAGGCTTTTTTCTCCACACATCTGAACGAGAGGCGCTTCTCGGCCGTTTAGGTTAGATACCCCCCCCCCCAGAGGAGCCCGTCAATGTGTGTGGCTGGGTGTAAACACACGGCCGCAGAGTGACAGCGATAAACAGACGCTGCCCTGTCTTTTTTTGCATCCAGAATCAGTTTAGAGCGGTGACGATATTCTAACCCTTTTTTCCCATAAAATTCCTTATAATGTGGGTCTTAAGATTAAACTAAGCGGAGCTGCATCACATCTGCTCCGGCTGCAGATCATTGCTTCAATTGCTTTTTCTGTTACGCAATAGTTTGGGTGATTTTTCATCTAAACTGAGCAGCACGTTTCGGCCGACCCCCCCCCAAACCAGTAAACATGCAGTGCAAAAGGCGAAGGAACTGGTGGGATATCTTTCCCAAACTCAGGCTGAAAATGCTCATTTGTCAAACAATATGAATGTTTTCATAAGATTATGGAAATAATACAGAAGCAGGATCATAAATATGCAGGGAGATCTAAAGCTCTGCTCCCTCCTGGGGCCCTGCGGTTGACCTTTAACATCAGTGAACTTTTTGTGTCAGGCCTTTCTGCCAAGACAATGTCAAACCTAAAAAAGAAGGAACAAAAACCGAGGAATACTAATGAATCTGAAAAGACAGGCAAAGATGGAGGAGCAGGGTGGATGGGGGTGGCCGAGGGGTTACTGGCTCAATAATCTTCCAAAAAGTTAGCGAGTAGATCAAAACATTTCTGAACATTTACACTTCAGGTCATTGCTTCAATGTGCTGAAGGTTTAGCCGATCTGTTTTAAGAAAAACAAATTAGCCTGGAGGTGAAAGAGCAGGTTGGGACCTTGGTCAGGACCTTCTGTGTTTCTCTCCTCTGCAGCCTTTCCTCTCTGTTTGAAGACAGATTTCTTTACAATAACATTCTTAATCAAAGCCGGTGCTCGCTTTCTTCACGGTCGCTTCTCGTCCACGTTGGCCGTTTCAGGATTTCTGGGACCTCTGGCTCACAGGACATATTCACAGAGCGAGTGGCGGAGCGCTAAACCACCAGGTGGTGCAGGTTAGGGCTAAGCCTGAGGGTGGGGACCCCCTCAGATCCACTAAGCTAACATTAGCCTCATAATTAAGACCAGTTCGGATTATGATGGCGGAATGGAAACTTAAAAAAAGAATCTAAAATGTGGGATTTTCTGCCATTTTGTTCTTGGTTCCTCTTAATGGTAAGGAGAAGAAATAAAATTAGGCCGTAAAGCAAAGCAAGCAGAGAACCCAGCATAGCCTGAGCAGCATCTGTGAGGACAGATTTGTTATTTCAACCCCCTCTCCAAATGGCACACTTAATCGCGCCTGTGGCTCAACTTGACCTTTAAGGGAGAAGTCATAATACGTCTTTACTCACACTTCAAACAGCGACTGACGCTTCTTGTTTTAATTCAGCTAATTCTGCTCTGAGTCAAGCAGCGGAGGGGGAAAAAAGCGTCGGTGACACAGAACACGTAGGACAACAAGAATGAAAAATAAGAAGCTGTTTTGCCTCTTTGTAACGTACTCAAAGGTTATGACTTGCAGAAAACCCAGTCAGCCATATGTGGTGATTTTATGCTCCTGCTTTAGGCCGAGCCTCACAGTAACGTTTCATTATGCGCTCAAACAGACAACCTTTGGATGGGAGGAAAGATGGGGCGATTGGAGAAATTCAGGAATCGGTCTCACATTATTAAATGAATTTTGTTCCATGGAATGGAAAATAAAAAAATCCAGAAATTAAAGTTTATATATATATATATATATATATATATATATATATATATAAAAAAAAAGTTTTACGGGTAACTGTTGTTTTCTCAGATTTTCATTTTTCTTTTTTCTAAATCATATTTTTATTGTTGTTAAAACAGACGTACAATGCCATTCAGATTTTAATGTTTTGTTACATTTCATTTGATGACAGTGTACAATATAACAAGAGCTACACGGCATTTCAACAGTTTTTATATTTTTACAATATACAATCCCGACTATCTCTGTGCCGGCAAAGAAAAAAAATATAAATATATCTTTTTTTTTTTAAATAAATAAAAAATTGAGAGAAAGAAGAAGAAGAAAAAAAAGTGGGGCTCAGGTGAGATTGTTGTCCCACAATGAAAGTACTTTACGCTGATTTGTTTACTAGTGAGAAGAAAGAGTTGCAAGTTTGTCAAAATAACCAAGTAAAGGGTCCCAGACTTTGAAGAATTTTTTAGTTGATCCTTTCAGAAAATGTTTTACTTTTTCAATATTTAGTAACATCATCATATCGGAAATCACATTGATGCCTTCGGTGGTAATTGGGATTCTAACAGTATTCTCCTTCTAGCAATCAGAGTTGCAAAGGCAATAACATTTTCCTTGTTAGATATCGCAGCATCAACCCCAAAAAATAGCCATTAAAGGACCAGGCTTTAGATGTTGGACAAACGCAGCATTCAAAATCCCAAATACTGGTTTCCAAAACTCTCCCAGCTTAGAGCACGACCGGAACATATGAGTTAAGTCTGCGTTGGTGGCTCTGCAGCGATCACACCTCCAATCTATTTCAGGGTATATTTTAGCAAGTCTGACTTTACTATAGTGAGTACAGTGGAGGAATTACTGTCACTAAATCTTCTTCCCATTTTGTCTTGATGTTGTCTCGTAAATGACATAATTGACTTATGTAAATTTGAGATTAGGCCTTTTAAAGTTATGGGGATCTTTAGAATAACACCAATAAGTTTCAATCCTCAGGTAGTTGAGGGAACAATGGGTTTGAATAAAGTGGCGGATCTGAAGATATCGGGGAAAAAACTGGAAGATTTTCATTTTTCCAAACAATTTTTTTTATTTTTTATTCTGGATTCTTTTTTTTTATTTTTATTTAAATTTCAAATCAGGGCTAGTTTCTATTGGTCTGCATGGATGTTAGCAACATCGGTTTTATTGGTAAAGAATGTGACCTGTAAAATGCAATTTAAAAATAAAGCAACTCCTGGAGCTCAATCTGAACAATTGGAAAATGAAAATTTGGAATTTTTTCATTTTTTATATGTTTGTAAAGATAAAAATGTAAAAATGAAGCATTTAAAATAAAATCTAAAAAAAATGGCTCTCAAATCCTTTTATGGATTAAGAAGTTTAATGTTTTTTTTTCTTTTTTCAATTTTACTCGCAATAATAATGGAATAATATTCACTCTATAGTTTATACTGAATTATAACTTAAATCCAATAATTTGATGGTACTGAATGTATCTTTGGTTTCAGATTCCTAAATATAAATATTTAAAAAGGGAGAACATGACCATTTAATGTAATTTGAACATATTTTAAACAAAAATTGTCAAATACTGATATAAACTCTGTACTATGCATTGTTTTTTTTATCATTAAGAACTATTTTATCCTCAAACCGGTATCAGTAGATGATAGTTAAATTCTAAACATGTCAAAAACTCCCACACTCGCCCACAGCAGCTGGCCCTGGGTAAACACTTCATGTCCAAAACCAACTTAAAGCATATCTTCAATATTTTCCCAGGTTTTCTATTGAGTGTGAAATAAAAACTTCCATCTTTCTTCATTTCCATTTAATCCCAAGAGAAAGATTGTGATAAGCTTGATTTGTGGAGGACATTAAGTTTCAAGGCTGCCAATTTAAGGAGAAATATGTTTTTTTCCTCCTAAGAAAACATTATACACAGTTATATACAATCACCAGGTGCTTCACGGGCAGATGACTACAGTCTTTGTTATTTTACTCAGCCTTACCACATTACAACATGTTGTTTTGATTCCAAAAACAACATTTGGTTGAGTTCATGTTTACCGGTAAAGCTTCAGCTTCAAAACAAACCTCATTCAGCATCTAGAAAATGACAAACTTTCACATGTGAACATTTCTGGGGGAGAAAGACTCCAAATTAAGAAAAAATAACTGGTTTGTTTCAAACTGGAACCATTATTTGCTTCCCTGCTGTCAGCACTTTATAAAACATTTCTGCAGAGATCCCTGGGTTCTCTGGTATGCTCTCTTCTTCTCTGCTCACTTTAAAGGGGTCATAGAATGATTCTATAGGGTATCTGGTGCTGGTCCTTAAGGTCTCTGAATAGGGTGTGTAACATTGGTTGGGCCGAAAATGGCATATTTGCTGTTCTATGAGCCCTAATGCAAGCCTGGTTAAAAACCCCAGAATGAAACGACAGGTTTTCTTCCTTTTATGGTATGCTCATGAATATTTAGAGGAGCTGTGCTCTGATTGGTTGGTTTACAACGAGCAAAGCTGCTGAGCAAAGATGCATCATAGCAACAAGCACTCACTAACTGAAGCATCAAATTGTTGATATGGTAGGGTGACCAGACGTCCTCTTTTTCCTGGACATGTCCTACCTTTCATACCTAAAAAAATGTCTGGGGGGATTTCAAAATCGTCTGGGATTTTGGTCGACTACGGTGCAGCACATAGTCGAAACACACCGAGCCGTCAGCTTTGGGCTGGTCTGGGAGGGGGCGAGTGGGGGACCGAGGGACTGAACCCAACCTGGTGATGGTAGTCTGGACACAGGTGCTTCCCCCCCCCGCCTGCCTTACCGAACCCCAGCCCCCCTCCTCCGGCTGAGGACGGGCGGCATATGGCTCTCTGCTGAGGTCCGGCCCAGTAAGAGGCCTTGTGGGCTGGTCTGTATGTCCATTTTGGGGCTTGACAAAAGTACAGGCCAGAACCAAATAAGGCACCAGCCCCGACTTACGTCAAATTGGGGCTTCATTTGGATTCGCCCCTTTTATGGTGGAAGTTTAGAATTGTGAGATTTGCAGAGAAAGGAGGAGTCGATGGGATTGAACTTCTCTGTACGTCCATTTCACCCACTGAACCATCATTAATAATCTATGACAATGTAAACTCGGTTTTGCATTCTATGACCCCTTTAAAGGTTAAATGGATTTAGAACATGTTATCGATGCAGAAGGGTTGTTTCTGCAGAGACTCATCATTGACAAAATATCTATTTAGAGCAGAATCTACAACATGTTAATTGTCCTCCTAATGCAAACCATTCATGATGCAGTGTGCTCTCAGACAGCTTTAACAAGAATGGTAAATGGCCTGTACTTATAAAGCGCTTTTTCAAATCAGGAAACTTGATCAAAGCGCTTTACACTACATTCAGTCGTTCACCCATTCACACACACACTCACACACTGATGTTGGCAAGCTACATTGTAGCCAAAGCTGCAGTAGCTCATTACTGAAGATACTTGGAGACCTGACTTTACCAACCTGCGCAATGTTACCCTGCTTGGTAGCAGAATCAATATGGCTCCTTCTCCAGCTTTAGAAGCTCCTGTTTCAGATGTTTTAAACTTTTAATATCCAATCTGACATTAGTGTCTCTTCTGTAAAGTCCCTTCAGATGACGTGTTGTGAATTGGAGCTATATAAATAAACTGATTGAAGTGAAACTCTGGCTGAAGATAAAACCAAATCTAGGTAAATACTGTAGGCTGGATGCTTATTCTGTAAGAATCTGCACACATCGACCTTCCTTAAGTGTCACCCTGCTTCACATTATCATTTTTGTTAGCAGGCTAATGCTGCGTTCACACCAAGGGGGAAGCCACTTCACATGTCTATGGTAATGATGACTTATCTAGATTTAAATCTTTCCCAGTGTGAGTTTTTTTTCTGCACTGAGTAAAATAACTCAAACAGACTGGAAGATTAAACTAACTTAAATCTGTAAAATGTTCTTGAATCAAGTGTAAGAAAACATTAAAAAAATAAAGCACTTACCACTTGTTCTGAATTCCTATTTTAGTTTAAATTTGGAAAAAAATCTGACTTTTTATCTGATAATTCCTCAAAAGGAGAAAGGAATTAAATTGTGTAGTTTCGATCTAAACTTTAATAAATAGTTAATCATTTCATTGAGTACCTAAAATGTTTTCATAGCCAAACCAAAACTGTTTTGTGTTCAGCACTGCACACTTTCAAAGTTGAGGTTTACAAAATATTTCAGTATACTAAAATATCACTTTCAGGCAGCTATTAATGCAGAAAAAAGAAAAGTATATCACAGTGGCATAGATGCACACAAATAGAATTTAACAGTGACACTTTCAAACAGAAAAATTAAAAAGATGAATTTTTTGATAAAATAAACAAAGATTAAATGATTAAAAAAAGGGGGCAAAAGTTGGACTGGAAAATAAACTAATCATGTGTAGATATTATAATCAAGGATCGTTTTGAAACAAATGCATTTCCAATCTTGCTTTAAAGAAACTGAATCTTTCAGAGGTTTTATATATTTTTATGATAATTTATTCTAGATCAGTGGAGCATAGGAACTAAAAGCTGCTTCTAAATGTTTGGTTCTGCTGAATAGATGTCATCCATAAAACTGGAGAGGTCTGCACTGTTGATCCACAGACAATTAATTACTGCACCTAACCTTTTTTATTCATAAACTATCATACCTTTTGAACAATAACTACTTTTACTGAACAATATTTTATGTCTTTTCAAGTTTTTTTACTATTTAAAAAAATAACTAACAAAAATCTAAAACTTTCCTATGTTAAAGCTCGTATTTTCTGTTTTTGTGTGAGCATATTTAACAGCACGTTTTGACATGTGGTGTTAAAGTTGGGTTAAAGTCTGGTTAAAGTTGCTGAAATGTCCATCATCTGTTCCAGCACAACAAACCTGACTTTTCCAGACCGGCAAACAGTCAACATCTAACATGCTGCATAATGTATTACCATATTAACACAGCGTTTAATGCTTTTAACCTGAATCAGATATGGTCTCATACCTTGACGTTTTACAACATTTTCTGACTGCTTTAGCAATATTAAAGTTTTGACATGTTTTCAAATCAAACACTGCTGAAAACTTGTGACTAATCTCAGAGTAACAGAGAACACCTGTCTACCAAAACCAAATATCAGATGGACAGATTGATGAAATTAAATTCCACAAAAAAAATCATGTTGGAGCAATAAATGGTCTAAAACATCAAATGAGTACCATATGAACTCTCTGAAACCCAAAACCCCAAGATTTCATATCACTATGGAAACCAAACCCAAACACGAGTGTGTGACATTAAGAAATGGTGATAACTTCTGAGAAATACCAACCACACCTCAATTCTGGGTTATATTCTGTGAGTCAATCAGCCAACCAAGCACATGATATGTAGTATTTCACGTTTACCGCCTTTTCCTGGGAGAAAATTTGTACTAATCTTTCCAGTAAGTGACAGTAGGATATTGATCACAGCCAAAGCAATGACTGTTAATTTCCTGGTGAACAGAGTCACTTTAGTTTTTATTTGGGATAGCTCAAGTTTCTGCTTAAACAGTGACTGTTTGGTTAAACCTCTAAATGATGAGACCCTGAGTCACTCCTGCTGCTCTCCGTCTATTCCACTCGGGGAGAAATGTGCTTCAGTACACAAAAACACAAACTATGTGACTTTCTGCTGTGAGAATGATTTCAGAAATCCTGGAGGCTGTGCAGATGGTCAGTGGTTGTTTATCCATAACTACCGTTTATTCTTCCCTTTTCATCCAAACAATAATAGGAGACTTGAGATCTGGGGGTATAAACAACACCAGTAGCTTTGCTCAAAAAAAAAAAAAAAAAAAGCCCAAACAGTTCAGACACATCTTTGATGCTTTATTAAAATCATGTGAGCTCAGTGCCAAACACTGACAGCTTAAAAATAGCTTGTGAAGTCTCTATACTGCCAATCTTATTTAATGTTCTACAGGCGCAGATGAAAAGAGCAGAGATGTGAAGCAGAGTCTTGTCTGCTGAAATTACTTTTGGGACAAGGGACTTCGATTCCCACCTAACAAATTGGAACCAGCTTCATAGTCAGACAGAAAACAAAAAAAAAGGGATATGGATTACTTTAAAACAAAATCAATGTGAAAAAGAATAGTAAGAAAAGAAAGGAACAGTATGGAGACAGAAAGGGCAAACCCATGTAAAATGAAGGAATTATGGCGGCTTTAGCAGCTGTTTACGATACCTTTTCTTTCTTTGCTCTCTCTTTCTGACAGGAGAAGAAAAGCTGCACGACATCAAAGTCAAGATTTGCAAGTCTAAGAAGCGGTTTGGGAACTGAAAGAAGGTACAGAGGAAAGACATTGTGTGGGTCCATTGTTGACAGGGGGATGTTAAGAGGTTTATGCTTGACTAACATTGTTCCATTGCTCCTCTGGTTTCTGCTAAGGCATGCTAGACGTGCAAGAGCCTAGAGGGTTCCAGGATATAAAGAAGGAGCAAGTGCTTGCATTAACTCAAGAGAGGGCTGACAAAAGGAGTACTGTCTCACTGTCTGGGAACAACTGGAAGGAAAATTACAAAATCTGTGGTCAAAGACCTTCAGGAGGACAAACGATTTGTCTTAGTCTGGAAAAAAGGGCACAAAAAGTCTACCAGGATGAACTCAGTTTAAAGTAGAATCAAACTTACACTGTTACCCCACATCATTTTGAGAGAAATGACCTAGATACCAACTGTTTGATCATCAGGTGAAGTTCTCATGATATTAAGTTCCACACATTAGGCGCCCTGCAGGGGAGAGCTCAGTTGCTCATACCATGACCACAACTTTAGTGCCTACCAGTGACTGTGGGCAGACGGCAGTCTAACTCAGACAACATGTATGCAATTGATATCCCCTCTTGTTTGACAATGCAATGCAACAATTCACAACAGAAAAGGCTGCTACCATGTAGAAAAACCACAAGTTCTCCCTCTAAATAAGAGATTAATCTTGGTTTGACCCCACACAGCTATCCTCAAGCCACAAAACTGAAGATTTTCTAATGTAATTTTATTCCAAAAAAAAGGAGAAAACATATCTCCATAACAAGTTTAAAGACTAAAAGCCTTTCCATTAAATAAATGCACATGTGCTATGGTGACTTTGTGATGTTCCTCTTTATGTGATTAATTGGTTCAACTGAATACTGGACATTTTTCACCAACCACATAATTCTGATCCCATATTCAAGCTATATCACATACAGTGGAGCCAATGGTGGTCCCAGGAGTCATGTGTGGTTTAGTTGCTATAGGGTGTGTATCTCTGTTACTCCTTTTAGATCAAATAAGAAGATACAGCTCAAAGCAGAAGGGGACCCTTTTAAAAAAACACACAGTTTAGCACTAACCCTAACCCCCAGTTAGTTTCAAACCAATTCCCAACTGGAATTAGAGAAAGCTCTTTGGATAAAATACAATAAAATAAATTCTTAATGTTTGTTTTACATTTTTTTTATGTTTCTGTGGGCCACTACTCAGCAGTACGGTACTGTCCATGGTCCTGAAACACAGGACAGCCCCATCAACCGACACTACAAGGCTAATAACTTATTCACCTGTGCTTCCTAGCTATTTAATATAGTTTTATCGAGCACAAAGAACAGACAACTATATGAGATAAGCTGTTTAGAGATATTTGGTTTTCTCTTTCCTTTTTCCCTCCTGTTGTAGACTACTGTAGTTATGCAATTTCTGAGATTTCTTTCTCTTGTTTTAAGTTTTCCTTTGCAACTGAAAACACTAGAATTCCCCCACTGAGTGACAATAAAGGATCATTCTGTCCAGTTCTATTGACCTGTAGACAACATTGTTGTTACTGCTTGTTTAATGAAAGAAAAACCAACAATGGTCACAGAAATAACTTGAATTTGACAAAAGTAAAACAACCTAACAAAATCTATGAAAATAAACAAATGAAAGGCAGACACTGATTTTAAATCATGCTTCAGTACATGATTTTTAAACAAACTCATGAATCAGGCCTGGACAGATATGGTTCTACTTCTAGAAAAGACTGCAAATATTGTGACCATGTTAAATCAAGGTGTGTCCACTAATTAGCTTCACAGGTATCTACAATCTTGTAGTCAGTCAGTGGGCCTATAAATAGGGCTACAGGTAGTCACTGTGCTGTTTGGGGACATGGTATGTCGAAGTTTGTGGATGGGCTGTAGAGCGGTACAATGAGTGATCGCAGGCAACAGTGAAGCATGGTAGGGGTTCTATGAAGGTTCGGTTCTACATTTCTGCAAAGGAAGTTCCAGATTATGTTGGGATCATTTGTGTTTTCTTAATGCGTAGTAATGAACAATAACAACTTCTGGAAGTAATGGTATGGCCCCCATAGAGCCCTGATTTCATCATTATTGGATTACATGAAGAGACAGAAGGATGTGAGAAAGTTCACATCCACAGAAGGTCTATGCTTACAAACCTACCAGCTTTGCTCACATGTACCTAGAAGAACTGATGCTGTTTTAAAGGTTGGTCACACCAAATAGTCTATTATTTCTTCTTTTTTGTTAATTCTCTGCATTTTGTTGGTTGATTGAAATAAATGATACTTCCATTTTTGGACAAAAAAAACATATATGTCAGGATTATATGGTTCCAGGAAGTGATTGTATTTTTCATATTTTTAGGACCTAATACATAGGGGAGCAAAACCAGAGGTTTTCTCACTAACTTGTAAAATGAGGGAAGAGTTGCTCCATTGCTCAGGTCCTATATATGGTTAATTTCTCCTATTCATTTATTTTAAACTGGTCTCTAAACAGCATTGCTGTTAATTAACATTTTACCTTTAAAGTGGAAGGGATTTAGAAAAGGTAATAGTATTACTTTGCACATGTTTTTAAAAAGTCTGATGGCAAAGGGGAAAGAGCAGTGGCTCCAAGCCTAAGACGCATTAAACTGAGATTGTTTAATTAACTGTTCATTGATTAGCTGTAGTGAATTTATGAGCATGGATTATCAAAGCAAACTGAAACAGGTATACTAGAGTTGGTTCTGTTAGTTGCAAGGCAGTGTCGTAAGTAGAGGGTGTGTTCATTGGTGCACTTAATATTTGTGTGAACTTTGACCTTAATGAAGCTGTCTATCACCAAGGAACATGAGCTGAGCAAAGCTATTTTAGGCTTATTAAATCTTCTGATACTCTGTTTCCTGTAATGAACTAAATGAAATCTGGCTATAACAACATTATTTATTAAGATTTATGTATAGGTTTTCAAGTAGTTTATCTATAGACATGGGTCTTTTAAATAGAAGTCTTGACTTCAATTTGGGAGGGAATGTGTTGATGAAGGTAAAGATTAGGAGTCAGGCACTGCACCCTTGGGGGATGTGAGGTTTTAACTGCTGTACTTTTCTCAGATTTCAACAAAATCTTGCTCAGTTTCTCTGGACCTTCACTGCATTCTCTGAGAAACTGAGAAAGAGACGCTGGTCTAAAGATGCTGCTGGTTCATAGTTCATCAAGGTGTTATGCCAATGTAGTTATCCCAGAATCTAATTAGCCTCCATCCAGGAGCGTGCACTCAGCTGTAACAGCAGCATAGTTTCATCTTAAAGGTTTCATGTAAAGGGGAAAGCTTGTTTTTGTGGACATTAACCACATAATCCTGTGACTTACAGGGTTGTGTGGTTTGTTCCTACCAAATTCTGCTGGGATCATGTGGGGAAATGTAGCTCAGTTAGGTCAAGTAATACTTAAATCAGGCCAAAAAAGGGGTTTATCTAAAGATAGTCTGCATGGTCTAGTTTGAATATACCTTAGAAGGTTATTAAAATTATTACCAAGATTGACGTATTGTCCTCTTTGTGGCCCTCTGGCCTTAACAAGCTGTTTACCTAAGTTAAATGTCTAAATAACATCAAGTGTACAGAAAACCCCACAAAGGTTTTAATCCTCTTAATTATATTTTAATAACATTCAAATATTGATACTTTGTTTTAAAGAATCCATACTTAAGCTTTTAAGATGTATCTCTTTTTGTCAATTAATTATAGACCTATATTCAAGTTTCCCTTTTTTTTTTTAAAAATGTAAGTAATAGTGATAACCATGTGTTTAAGCAATTAATGACCTATTAGAACAGCTTCAGTCACATTTTAGAGCTTATCATTGAACTAAAACCTCAATGTTGAAAGTCACTGAGTCCTTTCTTATCTAAAATTCTTGAGAATGTAGTTGCCAAACAAGTGTGTGATAAATTACACCATAATGAACTTTCGAGTCGAGCTCATCAAAGCACTGAAACGGCTCTGGTCGAGTTTGCTAATGATATTTTCATGGCCTCAGATAATGGACTTGTATCTGTACTTGTCCTGTTAGATCTTAGTGCTGCATTTGATACAGTTGATCATAATATTCTTTGAGAAAGACATGAATATTTTTTTAAGGAAATATAGGGACAGTTTAGACTGGTTTAAATCTGACCAAGTTCAGTTTGTACACGTTAATGATAAATCTTCCTCATGCTCCAGGATTACCTGTGGAGTACCACAGGAATCAGTGCTAGGACCAATTATCTTTACTATATATATATATATGCTCCCAATTGGTAGAGTTATTAGTCAGCATGGGATTAACTTCTACAGTTACGCTGATGATACTCGGCTGTATTTGTCGATAAATCCTGATTAAACTAACCCATTGCATAGACTACAGGTGTGTCTTGAAGACAAAAACATGGATGCCTTTAAATTTTCTGCATTG
>NW_015151689.1:188486-204812 GCF_000732505.1 Cyprinodon variegatus
GTTTTACTTACCTGTTGGATTTGCCTTATGAATTGGTTTGAGCACATTCAAACTGCTTTAAACTAGCTGAAGCTAATTTGACATCAATGCAAACTCTTCAATAGAAAAGTTTAAATTTCTATCATAAAATCGAAGCCCAACTGTGATTCATGGGATCATTATATTGGTTATGGAGCTCAATCATTTTCACTTTTTTATTTATGTACATACTACATGAGTATAGCTAAGTTTCTGAAAAAAAAACCAATATGTCTGACTTCTAGTTGATTAATTTTCTTTGATAAATTAGTTTATTTTGAATAGAAGTTGTGAATTTATTCCATTTGTTTGCAGTTAACTGTCTGACAAACGTTTGGGCTTGATTCACACTTTCGTTTGTTGTCTTAACACAGTCAGTGAAGCATGTGTTCACAGAACAACATGACTGTCCTCAAGTATTTGATGAAATCATGAAAGTTAAACCACACTGAATGTAAAGTTATTGCATTACAAGCAAATTTGTCATCCATTATTTTATCACAGTTGCTTGAAATCTAACAATTGTTATAAAGATCTGAATCTGTGTCTCCAACGAAGAAAATATTTTTCTACCATTAGTGCAACCCTGTCATTTCTATCTATATCAGAAGTTTTTTCTTAAATCTTTAGTAACATAGCTCGACTCTAACAAAGGAGTTTTCAAAAACATTATCTTGTTGCAGACACATTAGTTAAACGTCCTGTTATACAAACGAATGACTGAATCTCATCTTATAAACAACATGGAACACCTTAAAAAATGAGAACTAAACAATCAGTCAAAGCAACAGATAAAACTACATTCTTTCTCATTGAATCACCAGCAGAAAACATTTCTATATAAATGTTTCGGTCTCGGATACTCGGGGCTTCTGCCAATAAACACATTTCCTTTCAGCCCTCGCCCTGTCACACAGTTTCATACCAATTAGCACCCAGGCATGCCTGCTGCCAACAACACAGTCATTCCAACCGCAAACTAACAGTCCTAGCCCCTCTCTCTCTCTCTCTTGCCCTTTGTCCTCATGAGTCCCATAGAAACAAAAACAACAAATCACTACCGACACCAAAAACTCACACCTGTCTAAGAAAAGCATGGAACCAAGTCTATGCGCAGTGAAGAAAGCGCAAGTTAATCACTCTAGAGGATGTTTGCTTCTGGAACAAATCATAAGTTATTCCAACTTAGCAATATTTCTTATAGATACTTAAAAAAGTCTTTTGCCAAATCCAGGGGGCTTTTTACGCCCCTCTCCCTTCTAACCACACTAACCACTGGGATTTCCATCAGCCAGGCTGCATCCTGTACTAAGCAGCCAGATATTTCAACCATCCACGCCACACCACATGCTGGAGCCCTGAAAAACAGAAGGGCGGGGATGGTGAGTGCCTTAGTGTTGAACGTCGGGGGTCTGCATAGCTATAGTCAGTGGCGGTTAAAGGCCAAATTCACCAGGGAGGCCAACGTTTCATAGAACAAAATAATAAAACTAAAAATCAGGGGTATGATTCATGTTCTTATATGTTAAGTGAGCCAAGGATCCACTTGCAGTTCTGGAGCTGCAGGTTGCAGATAAAAACAGTTAAAACATCTCAACATCAAACTAAGTGAAACATCTTGATTTTTAACTCACTGTTATCAGAAGTCTGGTTGTAAAAAAAAAAGAAGGGGGTGGGTGGATTATTATTATTTTTTTTGGAAGCATACATGGCCTAATTAATATAGGTTATATATGATATAACCTAAAGCAATATGCATGGAATGGTTGTTGCATGTCAGGTACGCCGGTCATTGACCTTGACCAAGGCATCTTACAGTAGAACTGCAGTCAGTCCCTGACTGGCATGGCTTTCACTGCCCCTACATAGTTAGGGGGAAATGCAGAGGACACTATTCCCACTGGGATCAGCCTCATAGTCATGGTAGGCCACTTATTTGATTTTATTTACTTTGCTCAGGCTGCTCATAACCCCACAGCCTGCCAAATGTTGAAATGGCAATATTATTATCATTACTGTTAATATATAGTAGACATTTTGCACATTCAGTAATAAAATGAAACAGGGGATGGTCATTTAAGAAGGGGGATGATTTTTAAGCTTTTTTTAAAGAATGGGGGTGCCATCCCCCTAGACTCGAGTACTGACTGTTAAACTTCAACAGCAAAGTAAAACGTGAAATTGATCCTAGTAAACATTTACAACTGTGCCTGCAGATATCCACATAAAAAAAATTAGATTTTCTACTATATCTTCAGTACGGGGTTCATTACAGGGGCCAGGGCCGGTCCTACAGCCTGTTGGCCCTGAACCACTCGTTGCTTCAGTAGCTTCTTCTTTATTCTTGTGTGGACACTACACCACCTCCACAGTTCCCCTCTAAACCAGAGGGGGGCAGCAGTGATACTCTGTATTGGAGTTTCCGAGCTAATCTGATATTTTAATTGTTAGTATATTAACCCTAAACTGACATAAACAAAGCAATAGATTATTCACATATATATATAAACTAACATTAAAAACATAAACTCAAGAGTTTTCCTTATTTTCAGAACTAGTTTTTGTGATTTATGGGAAAAGTTATGCATCTCTAAAGTCATTTAGGAGTCTTCTACGTAAGATAATAAAACAACTGCTCCACATATTCAATGGGAATATTATGCAGAACCATGAATGTTTAATTTAGACAGAAAATATGTATTTCTATGTGTTTACATCTTTAGCCGGGACTTTATGGAGATCTGCTCTGTCTTTAAAAAATATGGATGTTTTGAAGGACCGCTGGCTCAGTTTTGGAAGTATTAGGCTTGAGGTTTTCGTTTAAATGTGAGCAGGAAGAGGCTCTACGCTCATTCAGTTTTAAGAAGGATGTATTCGTTGTTTTACAGACATGCTGTTTGTTTACACTCTCCCACCAGATTGCTGTTGCGCTTCCTATGTCACAGTCAGTTGCGCTAATTGGTCAGAGCGTTGGCCAATAGGCACAGACATGCTTTGAAAAACAACGGATTGTTCTCATGAACAATCTTCCGATGTCTCATTCATTGGGGGCCAAACAAAATAACACCTCCGATTTAGTCTGGTTTATCAGGCTAAATATAGGTAATCATATGTTGAGACCCCAAAAGAGATTTGATCCTTAAAAAACAGGTGCAACACAGTTTGTCCGAGTGAAGTTGCCATATGTTGATGTCATAAGAAGGGGCCGGACCCAGAGCAGATCTGGTACCTACACCAGCTGCTTGCAGCTATAGTGTTAAGATATGCTGAGAATAAAACAAACCTTTTCTAGCCTCCATTTTCACCGTATGATGATATGGTTTTTCTAGCATTTCTAGTATTTCAGTGGGAAAACACTGAAAGACAGTGTGACCTGAACTGATGTTCAAATTTCAGGGGAAGAAACAAGTTTTCTGTTAGAAAGTAATAAATAATCCAAAGCATGTCATCATAGGAGGAGTACATAGTTCAGATAGGTCACAGACTCATCCAGAGATCATGGAGCACTTCTGCTCTGCCTCATGATTCAAGATGTAACGTTGTTCTTTTCTCTGTCAAGATTAATTAATACAAATAAACAAATAAATGCATTAATTTTTAATTCTTGATGATGAGTTTATCTATTAGGAGCAAGATAATAAAATCAAAAATAAACATTAGGTGACCCATTTCCCACATTAACAGTTAAAAGCATGCCTCAAGGAGTCTTTGCCCTGTTCCACCTTTTAATGGCTTTGTTTTTCTCAAGTAAAGCTGTACTGTTCCTCTTGACAATTTTATATAACTCTTCAAGTTTCTCATATTTTTCTTTCTATTCATTTTTGACCCATCTGCCTCCTTTCAGGATGATCTCATGTCCAGTGAGCTCTCCGGGGATCTGGACAGAGAAGCAGGGACAGATAGCTTTACAACATCAAATTAGTAGCATTGGCTTGTGTTAGAGAGTGGCCGCCTGTGGGAGGAATCAGCTGGGGTGGCTTGCATCATCCATGATCCATGAAGACATGCTGATGGTCTGCCCAGCATATATGACTTCAAAACATCATGAGGAGACTCTACTTCAAACGCAAGCCTGCACCCATGCCAATGGAGTGGTCAAGTGGGAGAACAGGATAAATAATAAAAAGTATCAACATCTAAACCTTTGGGAAAAGCATGGCATTAGAGATGAGTGAAGATGGAAAACAGGGACATGTTTTACTGAGGAGAAAAGAGGAAGGAGTCAAACTAGAACCACCAACATGACATTTCAAGAAAGTTAAAAAACAATCCATTGGACTTTGTTTCCAAGTTTGAAGACATTTAGCTTCCCATCCAGGAAGCTTTCTCAAATCAAAATGTCAGAAATAGCGTTGAGTTTGAGGCTTTATAGAGCAGCCCTACAAAGCCTTTTTTTGGCTTAGAAAACATGCAAATTGAACCGGAAGAACGGAAAAACCACCTTCAATATCAAACTACTGCTTTGCAGATTTATATCCTCATTTAGCACCAAAATGTTGCCTTTTTCATTCATTCATTTAGATTTTTTTAAACTATCTACTAATCCATTGCACCTCCTATCTTTTTTTTTTAGATAGACATAGTTAGCAACTAAAGCCGGGCGTACACTGTGTGTTGCATGCAGCTACGGTTCACACTGTATGTGCACCAAAACGCTCTGATGCGATCTACCTGCTCACACTGCACGTCTAAAAACCACATTGGACTCAGCTCCGAAGTGAGATGGCGCTACTCGGACCTCTCTGTCCGGAAGCCAAACGAGTGGAAGAGGAACATGAAGCTCACTAGAGAGAAACGTGCTGCCTTGGCAATTTGTGAAATTTTGAATAAAATTGTAAATTAGCTACATTATGCATATTCTGCCACTGGTTGACTCCTTAACATTTTTAGAAGGGGTTCATGGAGGGATCCGTTCACAAAAATATTCTCAGAGGCTTGTATTTTCTGCAGTGTTTAACAATCTTTTTCACTTGTGTACCCTTTGCACATTGTACCCCCCCAGTCAAAAGTATTGATGATTGTCCAAAAGTGGAATGTAAAATACCTGAAAATAAGACTATTTTACTAAATCTTTTACTTTGAGCATTTGAGTTTTCTAATTTTAAGTTTTCTGTCTAAAATAAAAAAAAAATGTAAATGTGATGGTACTACTGGGACTCGTCTATCAGGAAGCCAAACCAGTAGAAGAGGAATATGAAGCTTATTGGAGAGAAACGCGCTGCCTTGGCAATTTGTGCAACTTTGAGCTGAAAGCCGTAAAAAGAAAAGGTGACGATGTATTTGGACAAAGTCTTGGCTGAGCAAAAGTAGCTACAACGGTCTGTCAATTTTACCGAGAGAACTCGATTTCACTCACATGCTTCTGTGTTTTCATCTGAGAGGAAGTAGAAGAAGAATCCTTTGTTTGCGGATTCCCAGTGAGCGATTTGCCTACGACGGCCGGCTGACTTTCAAACATGTCAGATTTTCTCCCGACCTTACGATTCCTGATTGGTAGGTGGTCGTGAGAGGCTGATCGCCCCTCGTTACGACGTATGATCAGGGTAAAAGACGGCCTGATTAAAAAAAAATTCTGGCATGATTGAAAAGTGGGCCCGAAATTTTTTTTTAAAAAATTGCACAGTGTAAGCCTGGTTTAAGAAGATAAACAGATCAAATTAATCAAGTTTTCCATACAATCTAATTTAATCTATATCACACATTATGAATCATTGTGAAAAGCAAACAACTCCAGTTTATTCACGTGATGAAACTCACAGTATGTGATATTTAGCCATGCAGGGGCGTGAAATCCCATCCTGTAACAAATGAATGAGCTGAAAGGGAACTGCTGGCTGACATGGAGAAGACAGGGAGTCCCAGACTTCACTGCAGGGATTATTCATCCTGACCTGGGAATGTTTGGGGTTCACTAAAATGCTGTGAGCTGAAAGTTGTTTGGGATTTTATTTATCCGTACTGCACAATGCTGGATAACATAATCTGGGAAGGCTGGTGTGTTAAAGCATGGACAGTTTGATTTACTTTGCTTCCAAATCTCTCATGGAATAAGACACATTTTTTCTCCTGGTATTGATTAAATAAGTAAGCGACCTTCTAGTAGAAGATAATCATTGATCATAAATCATGTTTCCATACTTGATAAGTAGTGGTTAGAGCACAGGGGTTATACAGGAAGGAGTAACTCTAATTTAATGCTCTTTTAATGCTCTTAGAAATAATTTCAATGGCATCAAAAGTACCCATGACTCTCATATATAACGCGGTGAAATCCTTTGTCATCTTTGTCTTTGTTGAAATTTGCCTTTTCCCGTCCTTCATCTTTTTCTCTGCTTCCAGCTTCTTTTCTGAACATACGGCTTTACGATCAACTGGAAACAGTTCCGCGCAAACACACTGATATATCTGACGAAATTGTTTGAATAAACTTTTTTTTTTTTCCAAATAAAGCATTTTAAATGCCACTATAATCACATTTAATGAATGTTGATTTAATTTAATGTAATGAATAATTAAGGCCTTAATTTAAAAAATAATAATTCAATAACTTTTATTGAATTATGATTTTTAATGACCTAAGGAAACCCTGGAGCAGTGCGCTTGTGCTCTGAGAAGGTTGCAAATACCCGGTTCGATCCCAACAGCCTTGAATCTGGGCCCCTGGGCAAGACCCTTAACTCTACACTGCTCCCAAGGCGCCACACAATGGCAGCCTACTGCTCCCCAAGGGGATGGGTTAAATGCAGAGGTAAATTTCTCCAGTGCAAGATTAATAAAATTCTATTATTATTATCATTATTATTATTAAAAAAGATTTTTTTAGTTATTAGATAAAGAACAGATTATCCTCCTGAAAGTTAAAAACTGATTATTGGTTTGTAAAGGTTGGGTACAAAACAATCTGGGAAGATATAAAAGATGAGCACCAAACAGAGCACGAAGCCTCTGGATGCCAGATGGTGAAACGACACTAAAAGGCAAGAGTAGTTCAAGGGTAACTATATGGAATTAAACTTTTATCTCCAAAAATCTGACAGGACACTTCAAAGAGACTTTAATTGTGCCCCAGCCTGGAGCAGCAATCCAGCAGGGCAACATTTCAGGAGAAGCTTTTAGGAGAAGCTCTGTTGGTGGCTACAGAAAGCTGTTCACACTGAGCCTGGTACTGCTGGAGGTTTCTTCCTGTTAAGTTACAACACAGTGGAAGGAACCATAACTGTAGTTTGGTATTCAGACTGTAGACGTTACTACGAATGAAATTTCCTGGACCAGACCATAAACAGGATGCCCGCCCAGAGGACATTAAGATGGAAGAAAGAAAAATCTAATTATCCTTTGAATCTTTTTTTTTAAACATTCAATCTCTCTGAGCATCCATTTTATATCCTTACTAAGGGACTCTAAAGCCTCTTTCCCACTGAAATGATCAGGTTAATGCTGGTTTTAAAACACGGTTCGACTCGCTAACAATTGACTCCCTTCCCATTCCCCACCAAAAAAGCGGGGTCTGACCCCTGCTGGGAAGCTGCGTGGCCTCTGTTCCCCCACTGTGCCATGTTTGGTGACGCCATCAACCTGGGTTAGGTTTGATGATGTCACCAAAGCGACAAAAATCAGGAAAGCAAACAATGGAGAGCAACATGGAGGGGAGCCAAGACGTACTCAGAGCGCTTCATTGTTTCATTCTTTTATCCATCTGAATCTCTCTCACCACTGCTAGGTCAGGTTAATCAAATGCAGGGAGAGTTGCTGTGGCTCGTTATATCAGACGCGACTGCCACGATGTTGTGACATACGTTCACTGCATTCAATGGTATCATGTAAATTAGCGAGTCGATCAGGGTCGGATGTTCCCACTGCATGCAGAGCCGTTTTAAGATGATTTTAACCAAGGTTGCTTGCCAAGTCGTTTCAAGCATGTCATCAGTGAGCCTTTCCCACTGCCGATTAAAGCCGATTGTTTGTAGGCTTAAGCAGGTTTTTGGGCCAGTGTGTAAAGGCTATTACTGTCTCCTCCCGGTGTGCTAGAGCAATCCGTTGTTCTGTGCTAGTTTGCACCATTTCCCTTTATGTCATTTTAATTCAATTCGATTCAATTTATTTATTAAGCACTGATAGATAACATATTTCCTCAAAGGCACTTAACAGAGACAATTCAATTAGATCATCCAGTCAGATTGGTTCAAAGTTTCCTATCTAAGGAAAACCAGTTGATTGCATCGACTCATTGACTCTTCAGCAATCCCTCACACCAAGCATGCCTGCAGCGACAGTGGAGAGGAAAAACTCCCTTTTAACAGGAAGAAATCTCCAGTAGAAACAGGTTCAGTGTGCGACTAACTGTATGTGCTCTCTTTTATGCATTTTGTGTTATAGCATAACTTATGTTAGCAGAATTTTTTTGTGTTTGCAGCACGTTTGTATTCAGAGTGTTTGCACTTTTCCTCTCTACTTTCTGTGATTGCAGTATTTTTCTTTTGCAGCGTTTGTCCTATGCATGTTTCTTTTTTATGTTGGGCTCATTTATGTATTTGCAGAGCGTTTGCATGTCTCAGCCGCCATCTTAAACGGCCCTGAAAAGGCGTGTTGTCAATCAGTGGTTTAGGAATAAACTGAGTGAACTGAATTGATGGGAGAATATAATCTTTAATGCGAAGATAACTATTTTCTTAAGATTGCATCACTGAAAACGTGTTTCTTCTTCCAAAAGAAAAGTCTAATAGATAATAAGAGAAAAGTGAGGGACGAAGAGAAAAAGAGACAAGGGCAAGTGAGATCAGCCAGGGTGGGCCATAAAACACCAGAACACCTGGCTTTGCTACAAAAATTGTTAAAATACGAGAACACTGCAAGATAGTGGTGCGTGGCTACGTGACAGGAGCAAAAATGTCCAAGTGAGACCCCAAAACGACCATAGCTGTTAAAGAAGGTCTCAGATGTTACATAGCTGATGAATCAAGGAAAAATACATCATTTGACAGCTACGAGTGGTGACCTGTGATTTGGGCGTGAGGTCGAGAATTGGTTTTGACCTGTAGCCGGTAGGTTGCTCCAGTACATGGCTGCGAATAACAGTCAGCGCTATGAGCAATATGATAGCATGGGTGAGGTAACTCCACCAAGGGTCCCAAGCCGTAAAGTGTTTACTGATGGGCTTGGAAGGGCTTCAATATTGGGAGATGAGGAGGGAATAAAAGTATGAGAAAAAGTGGATGGGAACATGACTTGGCTTTAGTTTGAATGGAAATCTGACAACCTGGAAATGGCAACAGAGGTCTGCTGGCTGCACAAACTGTAAGACAGAAAAAAAAGGACTGTTTTGATACAATTATTATGATTAATTTAACGAGGAATGTGGCTGGCACATTCAGCACAAATAATTGGCATCAAGTGCTTTCTGTCAGATACCAGCCAAAGATAAGCAATAAGAAAATCTGATGAAAGTGAAGAATGTGAGGTAAAAAAAAAAAGAAATATATATGAAATAAACCCGGAGAAACAGATCTCTTATATCAAAGTAGAAAGCAGGCTTATATGTAGAGAGAGGCTTATAAAGCAGGGTGTGAACGACAGAGAAATAACGCTGCGGAGGGATCAGATTTGTTTTCGATACTCCAAAGCATCATGGGACTTAAACTAACAGCCCAAGCATTTAACTTCCATCTGAAATGGATTTTTATGGACTCCAACAACACTTTGCAGGACAATTTAACCATTAAAGAAATAAAATCCTCATTCTTATCAGTGTCACTATTTTTATAACCTCCCCAAACCTAATTAGGAGTGTTTGCTACAATTTGCTGAGGCGGACACTTTGGCTGGGTTTTTTATCACCATGCTTAGAAGTTAGCTAAGCTGTTCTGGCAACATAACTGTTTCTTATTTTATCTAGTTTCACAAATCATGTCCATCTTAAGAACACACATTTTATATTGCACAAACACATGATGGAATAAGTCATGACAGAACCAGCCTGGAATCGCATTCTTCATCCATGATGACATCTGGCTCATTTGGACAATCTTTCATCCAAAACATCCTTGAAAATGCAGAGGTCATTTTGACTCACCGCTAAAAACGAGATGTGGGATTGGTTGTGCCAATATGCCAGATTGCCACTCACAGAGTGTGTGAGCGAGAGTGAGGTAAGAGCACAGATTAACCGTTGTCGATGATTAATACAACTTGACTTACTGACTTACTGCGAGCAATTACGGCCATGTCTTTTCTCAAGCTTGACTTTCTCACACTCATCGTGGAGCACTCGGGGGTCCTGGAACATGTGCATACCATACACACGTACGCACACTGCGCACACATGCCGCTGAGCCTCAGCCCACCCTCCGCTCAACCTCAAAACCACAAAGGGTTAAATATAATCAATCTTCTTTAACAATGCTGTCAGGGAAATGTCTGAGAAGGCCGACAGCAACGCTCGCATAGCTGCTGCGCACTGATGAAGGTGAGTGAACCTCTGAGGAGGACATCATTCCTGTGTGCCGTCAGCTAATGAATGTGACACAGTTAGAAACAATCTGTTAGAAACATGCTGGCTTTTTATTTTGATTTCTCTGCAAATTCTGTTATATAATCGGATCAATAACTGGATCCATGCATGCTTATGGAACTGTCTCAGGAAACAAATGCATGTCTTCATCAAGGATACACATAAAGGAATGTTCTGAGAATAACTTGGCGTTTTTCTCAAATGTTATTTATTTTCTTACATTTTCACCACTTTTTTTTTTTTTTTTTTTTAGAGATTGTTTGCTTTTCTAATTTAAATTTTTCAAACTGATCTTTGATGGAGTTTTAAACTTTTCATTCTTTTTCAATGTATAGATCACATGTCTTTCCTTCTGGAATCCCGCCTTGTGACTACCGGTCTGCATGGACTTTAGCAACAACATTTTTATTGGGCTTAATCCTTTAAAGGGCAAGTTACCATTTTTAATCACATGCATACCTCTTATAAATGGAGTCCCCCCGTCCCTTAGTGAGGTCTAGAAGCACAACATCTATATCCAGCCATTCAGCAAAGATGCTGCTAGATGGCTGTACTGTACATCTTATTTCTGCATTTTACCAATTAGATGAGCACTTGAATGATGTATTTCCTACTGTAAATAAAGTTGGGAAAAAAGTTAACAATTAAAGACAAAAAAGGTAAAAAGCTAATTGAAAAGTTAATAAGCCTAGTTAACAATTATGTTTAGGTATATAAACTAAAAAAATTTGCAAGTGCAAGCATTAATGCCTCTAATGTTATATTGTACCAAAAATAATGTTTTTCTTTCACTCTGAGTGTTTTTCATTAATTTCTTATAGAAGCACATTTATTATATTTCTTACTATATTCAGCAAGTCTGCGTTTCTTTTTATTACGTTGACATACATTTTTAGCATGAAAATATCCAAATTTTTTTATATTACAAAGGTAAAAAGTTCTTATCCTGGATTACAATAACACTATTGGCTTGAAATTTAGATTTTCAAAGTATTTCACTGAGTGCCCTATAAAGGGTTAAAGTGAAGATAATGTGACTAAAAATGCAAATTGGAAAAAATGAAATCAGTAAAACTCAATAAAGAAAATAAAATCTTAAAAAAAAAGAAATAGTTTAAGAGAAATAAAAATCTATGAAAACAGCAAAGTTCTGATCTAAACCTCAAAGTGTCATTTTTGGATTTTCCTTTCACTCCATATGGTGCACATTTCTGCAGAGAACCAACCAAAACCAGCCTGTAATTGTACACAATACCTGAGCTGACTTATGGGATCTCCAGCTGTACTGGTGGCTGTGGAGGCTGGCCAGCAGTATATTCTCATCCGTGTCCACTTGGCCAAAGCGCAGAGTCTCATTTGTGTCATTACAGATCACATAGTGACTGTAGAGCAGCTCCTCTGCATCCTGTTTCCCGTTCTGAAAAAGAAAAAGAAGGGTTATTCATTGCAGTATGGGCTGCCATACTTTAAATCAATGAAAATTCAAAAAAACATGTATTTTGTTTTCTTCATTAATTAAAGCTAATTGAATTCCAGGTTGTGACTATAAAAAGGAAAAATGTGAAACATAGTCGTGTTTCTAGTCCTCTACTTTGTACGTAGACTCTTGGTGCCTGATCTTCAAATATTCCATATAAGAGATGCTAAATTGCTCATGCAGTTTTTTTCTTAGTAAATATAATAATTGGGTATGTTGTGGGTAATCTACAAATATTACAACACATGCAAACCAGTTTGGTCCACCCATTAAAATGGACATGTCTCTCCAGTTCAGTCATTTTTTCCATTTTGGTTTAATTGTATAAAGATCGTCTGCCTTCCACTTGCATTCATTTCTGTTGGTTTTTCTTCCTTAAGATTTTTCTACTATTGTCATTTCAGATGGTCCATACAAGCTTATATGTGCACAGCATATCTCTCCAATATCTGGCAAAATGACTCCTTCTTTGCGACGATGGCCACAGAAATGTTAGCATGTAAATTCGAACCTCGCTTTCAAAAGTACTAAAAAAAGACACAAAAACTTCAAACAGAGATTCTGATTTGGAAAATTTGTTTGCATGTGGTAAATTTTAATATTTGCATGTCCTCCACCCATGAATTTGCAGTTGGGACATTAGAATATCATCTGCATATCGATGAAGGGATCCACACATAAAAAGGTTTTATACCTTCTTTGAAGACCTACTCTGTTTGTTCAAACGTATTTGCACATTTAAAAATGTGAAAAACCTTCTAAAATCAGAAGGGCCTATTAAAATTACTTTTACTGGCCTATGCTGAGCCTTTTTTGACTTTTGGAGAAGCAGCTCTTTTGAAGGACTTGGGATAATAGAAGTTAATACAGATATTTATTGTAATGTTGCTTATTTAGGACAGTTTTTGCTATATTTATTAGCCCTCAAAACCAAAAGGCCTTAAGGGGACTGAAGACTGGTCTTAATGTAACGGACACCCATTTTTAACCTCAGAGAGTCAGTTTAGAGGTATGGTGTGAATTAACTTAAGGTTAAGGTTAGAACTTACTGATAATGGTTATGGTCAGGGTAAATGTCAGGGTTAGGCCTAAATGTATATTAGCTGCGACATATGAATCAAGATGCTATGACGGAAAACATTTGATTGACAGATGACGGTTGATATATGATTGGCCGAATGACTTCCCTATGACTTTAAGTAAATGCCTCAAACACTTTGACAGGTCTAAGACATATATTTGTTTACCTTTCTTCACCATGTTAGTGTTTAAATGTAAGGTTTCTGCACCAAAGGGAGCATTAGCTTCTCCTCTGTGTTACATTCAAGCCAAAAAGCACAAAAAGTAGGCAAAACGAGGGAGAACCTCGGTTAAGCTTTTAAGCTTTGTTTTCAATTTTAGGTTGCAAATTCACATTATTATCTTTTTTTTCATCAATACCCCAGTTACTCAATTTGGCTCATATTTTACTCATCCTGCTCATGTATTTAGCACATTTTTTTTATTTGTGTTTTACTCCTTACTTGTTTTTTGCATAATTAACTAGCAAATAAAACAGTTTGTCTGTACATACAGTGTGTGTCCACATATAAATATAAATATATATATATATATATATATATGAGAGCTGAGGTCTTTTTTTTTTTTCCTCCTGCATCTGACGCCACTGTCGCCCTGATAACTGGTGAGCAAAGGATCCACTTCCAGCTGTAGGTTATCATGTTAGAAAGTAACACCCCGTTTGAATGTGTTTTCATAGAGCAAACTAAGTCCAGCCCTACGTTATCATGAAGAAAACTGTCTGAAAAACAGCTGCCGCTCACTCATATGTTCATTCCATTAAAAAAACATAAAAAAGGAAGAGAACAGTGTGTGTAAACTCTCCTGCAGTAATTCAATTCATTTTATTTATATAGCACCAATTCACAACACATGTCATCTCAAGGCACTTTACAATCAGATCATCCAGTCAGGCTGGTAAAAAGTTTATATGTAAGGAAAACCAGCTGATTGCAGTGAAGAACACCAGGCAGTACAATAAGCACAAGAGTTTATCATTGCTGTTAATATGGGAAGATCTATTTGAGCTGCTGCAGACTCAAGCCAGCTGATGGGGGCGCTCTTGCACACCCTCTGTTCAGCTCTTGATGCAGATAAATGCAGCTCATACTGCTTCTCAATAATTACTCAAACATGCTAAGAGAGAATTCAGAGATCTGGCAAGAGCTTTGTGCAGAAAAAAGGCAGCGATGGTTAAAAGAGGCTGGCAGTAAAATCTCAGAGTCTGACTGCCAAGCACGTTCAGGATCCTGGGGTGGTTGATTAGATCGAAAGCGGATGGGAAAGTTTACACCGCTTAAAGAACGAGTGATGATGGATGTGTGTATGTGTGTGAGCGTTAAAGAGTAAAATATAGATGGGACAGCTGCAGCAGTGAGTTTAAAGGCATTTCCAGTTTTATAGTGGAACTCTATCTGTGCCCCTTTTTTTGCATGTGTCACTGCGATTTACAAACTTCCTGCAGCCATCTTAAGATGCCATCGCTAAGCCCGCTCTCAGACCGGATCGTCTTTCCGCTCTGATTCACAAGCTAATGTGATACACTTATCAGAAAGCTCCTTTTTATAATCATACTCACTCCTTAAGTATGTAGGGGCTTAAACTGGATAAACACTAATACAAAGAAACTTAAACACTTAGCTCATAAATCTTGTAAAAGAGCACACGATGACAGCTTCTTCTTCAGACACTGTCCTACTTGGCATCAAAGCATCCTCTTACTCTAATCCACCTAGACTCCAAGCCATAGCTGTTTGGCCCCTCATAAAAATGCTGAGCTACGGTAAAATGTCTGGAAAACTGATTGTAAATAGCGGCCGAGACAAAACGCAAATAAAATAGGACCCTGTGGATGCTACAGTGACATTGTAAAGGAGAAATCGAACCCCGTTCTTCTGCTTCTCCACAGAAACGCCTAAAGCATCAGACACCTCTGCTACAGCCAGAAACTCTGATCTGCATTGTTTTCTTTCTGGTTTGCAAAGAGAAAAACAGAGCAAAACAGAGAACTATTGAAGCACGGAGAGAGTGGAGAAAAATAAAATTAATTGATAAAATTATGGGGTGGAAAATTCCTTTGTCTCAGCTGGATACAGAGCAGCCTGGGATTGTTCTGTGGGAAAGAGCGGTGGAAATACTACTGGACTATTGTGTGGCTTTCAACCAAAGCCACTTCCCTTGAGTTAGGAACCAAAGGGAGCAGAGACTGAGAACGGCACCTTGGGACCAAGTTGAAAATGGAGGCATGGGGTTGTTGGGGTGGGGGGGGGAGTCTGAGGCCACAGGGTGGAAGGAGACGGAGCAACAAGAACAATCCCTGCATTTTTCAAAAACGGTCATTTCAACAAATATCTGGACCCAATTGTTCCCCGCTGCATCTGGATGAAGACCTAAAGGTTACGATAAAACAGGACGGTCTGCTGTGCTTTAATGAAATTGGATGAATAGTAAACTGACATTAATAAGAATTTGTTTTGTTCAAATTGATGGAAGCTAATTATTATTATTTTTTAGTAGATTGCTTTCATTACTGTGGAAAATATGCAAAGCGACTATATGTTAGGACCATAAAAAGTGGGTTTTATTACTTTTTATTGCAATCCCTCTGGAAGAGGTCCATCTCTTGTGTTTGTAGTGGTCTGTTATGACTCTGGCTGGGTTAGAAGGTTGAAGCAGAATTATACTTGAGGAATCTGCTTTGTTTCAGAGCTGGCCCTGCAGGTCACTCAATAACAGGACTGCCTGTTAGCCTTGACCCCATGAAAAAGGAGAAGTATTGCTGAAAACTGAAATTCCTCAAAGAAGGACGGAGCTTTTAAAATCTCTGACATTTTATTTTAAAACAAATGGTCTTAGGAAGAATATTTTATATTTAGAGGTCATAGCTACAACTTTGCAAGCAAATGTCTGCTGTCATCACATGCTGATCCAGGAGGAGTGAATCCTCCAAGTCAACCAGTCCATGCAATCAGCTGGTTTCCTTTGATAGAAAACTCTAAATAACTCTGGAACGCTCTGATTGATTGTTTGTTTAAAATGCTTTGAGATTACATGTGTTGTGAATTGGTGCTACAGAAATACACTAAACTGAAATGAACTTTTGCATCAAAATAAAAACTTTTTCATAACTAATACATCCACTTAATGTTTACAGTGCAGCAGAATAAAAGCAAGACTTTTAATGAAGAAAATACTGTATATAAATGATTGCCTTATACATTTTAACAGGTCTAAAACATATATTTGTTTACTGCTGGTTACCATG
>NW_015151690.1:0-1196 GCF_000732505.1 Cyprinodon variegatus
AATTCACAATGCAAATCCATGAGGTGAATAAAACATTATTTGGCCAAATAATATTTTATTAAATGATTTGCTTAATCAAGAACCAATAACCTTTAGTCAAATGATTCTTTACCCTCTTTGAAATAGCTAGCAGCGAATAGACATCAGGATTCCACTAAATTACTCTTGGTCATACTTGGTAATGGAAATGTAATGAGCATCTTAAGAACACCTAAACACCAATGGTATATCAAAGTTTAACCCTTAGTGAAATAGTTTTTTACAAGCTTCAGCAACAGCTCAACACATTTCTGTATAGCATAGCATGCAGTCCATTCTGTTAACGTTGTCTTTACTCATCAGTAAACACATGAAATGATCAAAAGACATATTGTTTGTTCTGCCCCTAATTATGCCAGACCTGCAAACCTTTTTGTCCATGTCCATTTGAAAGGCTTGAGTTTCATCCAGCAACAGCTCAGCAGTCAGGCCAACAACCAGGGGTTTCTTTGTCTCAGGCTCACAGCAGGAGTACTCTTTGTCTCGGTAGCTCATCAAGGCAGGCTTCTCATCCAGTCTGGCTCTAGTTCTGAAACTCAAGAGAAATGTGTTTTGGTCTGTTTTCCAGCAGTTTGTTTCTGAAAGGTCTATGATGACTCATCTTTGATGATTCTGGAGATCTGGGTCATTTTGGGCCCAGATTCAAAAGTTTAAGTTCACTATTTCATTGCCTTATTTTAAGTGTATATTATCTAATTACCTAATTTTAAAAGTAAAAATCCTCATTGCATTAGCAGATCATCCTATTTACCTAAGGGTAAAATACACTTAATTTAACAAATTTTGACTTATTTCTAGATCGTTTTTGCAGCACGGTAACTATGTTCCTCATTTGCCCTTACTTCCACCAAGGTTCCTTTTGTTTGTTCATCACAAGGCAGAGAAAGAGCAGTTTGGCTGTAGTTGCGAATAAACCTGTGGTAAAAATTAGCAAAAACTAGAAAACGTTGGAGCTGCTTTCGGGTCTCAGGTGTGGGCCAGTCCAGAACGGCCTTAATTTTCTCCTCAGTGGGTCATACCTGTCCGTCCTCAAGGATGAATCCAAGGAAGGAAACTGAAGGTTTGTGGAACTCACATTTCTCAGCCTTGACAAAAAGTTCTCAAGCAGACGCTGTAGAACTTGGCGGATATGGATCTTGTGCTCTGAAACATTTTTG
>NW_015151690.1:2082-3371 GCF_000732505.1 Cyprinodon variegatus
CAGTCGTATGGTCTGTGGGGAGGCAGAGAACAGGATTTAGATCTGCTAAATACCTGGGAGAGGTCATGGTAGGCAGCAGGAACGGAAGAGAGATCAATGGCATCTGTCTCACTTAACTCTGGTGGTTGTACACCTGGGGGAACAGCAGACCTGAGACAGTGTGAATTACAATAAACGGACCAAGAGTCGACATGTCTGCTTGTCCAATTGATGGTGGGATTATGAGACTGGAGCCAATCAAAACCCAAGGTTA
Source organism: Cyprinodon variegatus (assembly GCF_000732505.1). NCBI lineage: Eukaryota > Metazoa > Chordata > Actinopteri > Cyprinodontiformes > Cyprinodontidae > Cyprinodon > Cyprinodon variegatus. Next base: position 2,336 of record NW_015151690.1, read on the forward strand.
AAGCAGAGTTGGCGTGAGGGAAAACAAAGAAAAAAGTTTTCAATATGGTTCCCAGAAACAGTTAGTTGCATGGGAATAGTCTGGTAGGTTATCTGAGGCAGGTCTCTGCCATCTAAGGCAAAAACACAAAGGGGGTTCTGTAAAGGGATAATATCTATCCCCATCTGTTGAGCAAAGGAAGTGTCAATAAGATTCTGTTTACAATCAGAAATCAATTAGAGCCGATAATGAGACAGATCTCTTATTTAGCAATAGAGGTAAGGAGTAGACGAGATGAGGAGGGAGATATCTTCTGGTCCGCCAGTAGCCCCCTCTCTACTGGTGGACCCTTGCTTTTCCCAAAGGAGGACATGAGGCTACAAAGTGGCCTGCTTCTCCACAGTATAGACAAAGCTTAGCCCGCATACGGTGCTGCTTTTGCTCAGGACTTAAGCGAACGCTGCCAATCTGCATAGGTTAAGGTGGGGAAGGGTTGGTTGGATGCTCAGTGGAGGGACTGTTAGTTATCTGAGGCATTGAAGGGGCTGTTTTACAATCTCTTTCCTTAGAGCGGGCTTGAATCCGGTTATCCAAGCAGACTGAGAGATTGATTAGTTCTTCGAGAGTTTCAGGTTCATTAAGGGTGGCTAGTTCGTCCTTAATAGAGTCATTTAGTGCATTAGAGAAAACACCCTTAAGGGCTGTTTTATCCCACCCTGAAGCAGCAGCCATAATGCCGAAATCAATGGCGAAATCAGGAACTGATCTGTGTCCTTGTTTTAATCTCAGAAGCTCACGAGAGATTAGCATCTTGTCAGAATCTTGGTTAAAAGTTACTTTGAATTCCTTGATAAACTGATAAGTGCAGCCATAATTAGAGGATGAGAAAAATCTTACCTCGGCCCAATCCAGAGCTCGGTCAGTAAGATGAGAGATAATATAAGAGAGCTATGTAGAATCCAGGTGAAACTTACTTGGTGCATGGTTGAACTGAACTAGGCATTGCATGAGGAATCCACGGAACTTCTTGGGATCTCCATCAAACCTGAGAGGATTA
>NW_015151690.1:6242-7883 GCF_000732505.1 Cyprinodon variegatus
TATATAGCATCTCTAAAATATGTAGCTGCTGTAATGCTATCTTTAAATCAGCTCAGTTAAAAATGGTGACGTTTACGATCTTGGGCCTGATATTGAATAACCATAAGCACCATTAACTCAATTAACTCAAGTCTTAATCAATATTGCTCATATTGAAAGAAATCATCATTTGCTTTAAACATTTGCTCCGAAAATGTTTTAATTTCTCCTAAATTGCATTTTGTTAATGCTACTTTAGTATTCTCAAATGTTCAAGTTTCAACATAATACTCTGGAAATTAAAACTCAAACTGTTTATCAAAAACTCGGTCTAATTTATAACATAGTAAAACAACTCTTAGTCATCCTTTTTATCCATTTATTTAAGAATACCCCACTCCCTGACGATATGGAGAATATCAGAACTTTCCAACCAGTTTTAAAAAATTATTCACATATTTAACTTTCATGTTGATTTCATCATTACTGATACTTTTTTAAATTATAACCCAACTACTGTGTGTTGTTTATACAGGTATTACATCTCTTGTTGATCCCCCTAAACTATATACATTATTCATGGATCTGTATTAATCAACCAGTTTTGGATAAGTCGCTCATACTTTTTCATTGTGAATAAGAAATCTGGTGTGTCAGTTCACTTATCTTTTTCATCCGGGTCTTCTCCAATGATCCCATGACCTTCCATCACCCCATCACTGCAAATTGGCTTGTTCTCATCTGAAGCAGTGGGCATCCAGTTCCAGCTCAAAGTGTGATACATCCTGTTTTTAATCAGACTCTAATGGAATCCTAATAATAAAAAAAATGAGATTACTTTAAAATCAAAATCATGTAATATCCCCATCTGGGATTTTAGTTTCCCAAAAAATAAAAGCATCCATCCTCTTTCTCTGTGGAATTTTTAAATCTACAGTCTCTCAGCTGCACTCCAAATATTCAACATTATTAAAATATTTGGTGGGGGTAGTTCTCTACCCACCCTGTGAAAGTGTCAAAAACAAACAAAAAATTACCTCACACCTTACAACAGTAACCTGCTCTGGTCTTGTCAGAGCCTCTCATAGGTGGAGCCTCTGAGCAACATGTTTGACAGTATTACCCTTCTGCTATGTCCCAAGAGCTCCTTCTAAATCCTGTAAAAATGCAAAACATATTAATGTCACATCAAAAGCTATTCTAGTTCATTTCAAAATGCACATTCCATACACATTCGACCTCACATGAATTCCACATATAGGACAGACAGACATTCGCCACATAAAGTTTGTTTAATCTATCAGTATATCAATTTTGATCGATTTTAATGGTGGAATTTTCCCAATTTCAACAAAAAAAATCATAATCTCTTCACCAGTCCGGTCTTAAGATCGTTGTACTAGTGCTTTTCAGCCTAATTTTAGGATCCTTGTTAAATTACTTGTGCACATTTTTAGAAACCTCAGATTTATTTGCTCCCGTTAGACATCAAAATAAGTTTTCACACCACCTATGTTTTCCATGGACTCTTGTACATCCTAATTTTTCAGTTTTCAGTTCAGCATAACTGAATCAACCCAAGCAGGTCACTAAAGCATCCCCGGAGTCCTTACTCCATCAGTCAATGAGTCCCCCTGCTAACCCGTTAGTTCACCGTTATTC
>NW_015151690.1:8911-11432 GCF_000732505.1 Cyprinodon variegatus
TGTCTTCAGATGTATAAAACTCACACTTCAGAACCAACAACACAGCAAAAAGATTTCTGGGTCATCCCCGAACCTGGTGCACCCCAGGACCAACATGCTCGCCTTAAAGATTTCTCCATAAAGTAAACCACAAAAATGTAAAATTCAAATCAAATTCTAAACTAAGCCTTTTTGCTCGTTTCCTAGTGTAATAAAAAACAAAAACAAAAAAAACCAGGAACCCCAAGTTATGTCTGCTAATCTAAGGACTTACAAGTATACTTCATTATTAAAAAAAAGGAATAAAAAGGATGAAAAATAAGAAATAAAAATAAAAGAATACATTCCTTATCAGCCCCCACACCCCACCCCCACCCCACCTGGCTGCTACATTATCGTGGTGGAGGGGTTTGAGTGTCCCAATGATCTCAGGAGCCATGCTGTCTGGGGAGCTTTATACTCCTAATAGGGTCACTCAAGGCAGACAGGTACCCAGAGAGGAACCAGACAAAGAGCAGCCTAAAGACCTCTAATAACGAAAAAAAATAAATGAACCTAGTGTTCCCTTGCCCAGACGTGGTTCACCGGGGCCCCACTCTGGAGTTAGGCCTGGAGGTGGGGCATTTTCCCATTGAGCCTGGCTGGGCACAGCCCGCAGAGGAAAAATGGGTCACCCTTCCAGTGGACTCACCAACTGTAGGAGGGGCCAAAGGGGTCAGGTGCAATAGGTGGTAGTCGAGGGCCGGGGACCTTGGCATTCTGATCCTTGGCTGGCTCTTGGGATACAAATGAGGGGAAGATGGAGCGGTACATCGATTGGCGTATTGGTGCAGCATCTGCTGTACAATGTGCACTGTACTGGTCTGTTGTGGTGAAGAGAGAGCTGAACCAAAAAGCAAAGCTCTCGATTTACGGGTCTTATCTACGTTCCTACCCTCATCTATGGTCATAAGCTTTGGGTCATGACCGAAAGCACGAGATCCCGGATATAAGTGGTTTAAACTAGTTTTCTCCGTAGTGTGTCTGGGAAGCTCAGTCATCCGGGGATGACTCAGAGTAGAGCTGCTGCTCCTCCACATCAATTGGAGCCAGTTGAGGTGGCTCAGGCATCTGGTGTCCCAGGACACGCTGGAGGGACTATGTTTCTCGGCTGGCCTTGGAGCACCTTGGGATTCCCCATGAGGAGCTGGCCCAAGTGGCTGGGGAGAGGGACGTCTGGGCCTCCCTACTGAAGCTGCTACCCCCGCGACCCGACCCCGGATAAGTGGAAGAAAATGGATGGATTCATTATCAGTAGCCTTTTTTCTTATTAAGTCACCCAGCTGTGTTTAATCCCATTACCTATCTTTTGTCAATGATCATTTTTAAAGTGGACCTGTTACTGTTCATTTTAGACTACTACAAATTGCACCTCGGTAGATACAGAGTTAAACAACATAAACAATATTTTTTGTGGCATACTTTCTGGCAGCCTGATAACCCAAAGCTAACAAAAACCGGGATAGACCGGGGGGGGGGGGGGGGGGGCACCGTCTGAAGTGGAGCCTTTAGCCATTGATTAATGTGGCAACCACCCATGAGCTACATTATGAGCAGCCCAGAAATTCAGCTGCTGATGGGAAAAATGTCAGACAGCTGGCCCAAGGACATCAACTTCTATCCCCCCGGCCCCTGGGGGAGGGCTTACAGGATCTGAGGCCCGGGTCTGTCTAACTGGGCCGCATACTGGTTCACGAAAGTCTCTGCTCGGTCTCTGCTGCAGCTCATGGGGATAGGAACCGACAGGTCTACCGCCACTCTGAGGTCATGGCCGAAGGCTGGGGGTAGCAGCAGGGCGCCCCAAACGTTGAGGAAAGGCAGGTATGCTCCTGCGAAGGCCAGAAAGCTGCTGGGTAGACTCGGGGGTAGTCTGATGTGCCTGAACAGTCTGCTCTAGCGCCTCCAAGGCAGCAGATCCAAACAGCTCCCCTGGTACAATATGGACACCCCCGAGGGTCGTACGGCATGTTTCAGTCAGAGGAGACTGTGCCAGCCAGACCTGTCTACGAGCTTGGACAAGGAAAGACAAAACCCGGCCAAGCTCTCTGGTCATCAGCGCAAAGGCCTGCAGCGCTGTATCACCCCAAAAACCAACCGCTACAGTTGCATTACCAGCATCCTGAACATATGCAGAGAGGGCGAACATGCGGTGCGCTAGGGAGTTGCCAAGGCAGAGAGCATGCGCTTTTGCATTATACAATTTACACAAGAGTTCATCTTTAATCCGAAATTGAGTCTTCGGGCACCAGAAATCAGGACGCAGGGCTTCATCAGATGACACAATCAGTGAAGCAACAGCGGGTTAAATTGCTGGCATACGGCCCAAGCCTTCACCCTCTTGTTCATGGCAGCTAACACACAACCATCTGAGGAGAGACGTGGGAGTAGGAGCCCTTCCGCGTCTGAAAAAAGCCCTCCCGGAGTTGGATACTTCTCCATGTGGGAGTTCCAGCTGCAGCTGCTTCAGGGCCATCGACATGATCTCCCACATGGAACTGCCACC
>NW_015151690.1:13699-15345 GCF_000732505.1 Cyprinodon variegatus
CTCCAGCTCCTGATTCATGCGTTCAGTTTGGCCGTTTGACTGAAGGTGGTAACCAGAAGTTAGAGAAATTTTAGTTTCGAGGGCGGAATAATGTTTCCAAACCTGGGCTGTGAATTGTGGTCCTCTGTCAGACAGAATCTCCTAAGGGATGCCATGTAATCTGAAAACGTGCTTGGTTAGAAAAGCTGTTTGAAAAGCGGTGGGAAGTTTTCTCAGAGGGATGAGATGGCAGGCTTTGGAGAATCTATCGATTATAGTGAAAATGGTGGTCATACCCTTGGATGCCGGTAACCCTGTGACAAAATCTATAGCTATGTGGGACCAAGGGCATTTGGGAACATGCAGAAGATGGAGGAGACAGGAGGGAGGCTGATTAGACGGTTTATTATGTGCACAGACAGTGCAGGCTAGCACAAACTCCTTAATGTCCTTGTGGAGTGAAGGCCACCAAAACCGACGGGAAATCAGAGCTACAGTTGTACTGACCCCAGGATGAGCCGAAAACTTAGAGGAATGCATCCAGTGAATTAATCTGGATCTTAAAGATGAGGGGGCGTACGTCTTGTTAGGCGGACCAGTGCCAGGATCAGGTTCGGAAGTTTGGGCCTGTTTAATCTGGTCAGAGATCTCCCAGGAGACAGTTGCAACGTTACAGCTAGCTGTCAAGATATTAGCAGGAGATTCAGGTTCATCAGGAGAATATAGGCGAGATAGAGCATTGGGTTGACCAACGGGACTGACGGGGATTGGATCTTTTGGCAGATTGAATGTATGAAAGATTTTTGTGATCTGTCCATACCAAAATGGGATGCTCTGCGCCCACCAGCCAATGTCGCCATTCTTCCAAAGCCAGTTTTATGGCGAGACGTTCTCTGTCACCGACGTCGTAATTTTGTTCAGCAGGGGTGAGTCTGCGGGAGAAAAATGCACACGGATGAGTTCTCTGGTCAGAATCAGAAACTTGGGACAGAACAGCCCCCACCCCTGAGTCAGAAGCATCCACCTCCAGAATGAACTGTTTGGAGGGGTCCAGTTGAATGAGGATGGGTGCATTAGAAAACAGAGCTTTGAGTTTCTTGAAGGCAGCCTCAGCCTCAGCAGACCAGTGAAAAGTTCTTTTGACAGAGGTTAAGGCTGTTAAAGGCTGGGCTGTTTGGCTGTAGTTACGGATGAATCTGCGGTAAAAGTTGGCAAACCCCAGAAATCTTTGCAGTTGTTTCCGGTTCACGGGAGTGGGCCAGTCCAGAACCGCCGTGATTTTATCCTCCGACGGCTTCACCTGCCCGCCCTCGAGCACAAAACCTAGGAAAGTGACAGATGGGCGATGAAACTCACATTTTTCTGCCTTCACAAACAGTTTGTTCTCCAGAAGTCTTTGCAGGACCAAACGGACATGTTTCTGATGCTCGAAGATATTTGTAGAGTAAATCAAAATGTCATCTAGGTAGACAAACACAAAAACGTTCAAAAAAATCCCTCAAAACATCATTCACCAGAGCCTGGAAACAAGCTGGGGCGTTAGTCAGACCGAAGGGCATTACTAGATACTCGAAATGTCCCAGAGGTGTTTTAAAAGTTGTTTTCCATTCATCTCCTTCACGGATTCTGAAAAGGTGATAAGCGTTTCTCAGGTCTAACTTGGTGAA
>NW_015151690.1:19276-20723 GCF_000732505.1 Cyprinodon variegatus
AGATCCAAAGGAACTGATCAAAAGGGTCAGATGCAAAGAGACTGTTCCAGACTGAATGACACAATGACACTGATCCAATGGCGTAATAAGGCTTAATCACACTGATCTAAATAAGTTTTCCGAATGAGAATGATCCAGATTGACTAGTACCGTTGAGCCCAAGTCACTGGTCCAGTGAGAATGATCAAAATCACCTGGTCATAAATAAAGTGTTCAAAATCACTTATCTAGGCAGAAAGATCCAGAGAAACCCAGCCAGAGAGGCAGTTCCAAATACACTCATTCAGAGTGACTGCTTAAATGAGAGTCATAAAGAGTTACTGATCAAAAGAAATTAGCCACATTAAGAGGTTAAATGGGACTATTCCTAGGCGACTGGCCCATTGAGACTAATCTAGTTACTGGTCCCTTAAGCGGATTCAAATTGTGAGGTCCAATGAGACAGATTCCAGATGACTGATCCAATTAGACAGATTCAAGTGACTGGTCAATGAATGAAACTGATTCAATGAGAATGATCCAGAATGAGATGTGCAATAAGACTGACCCAGAGTATTTCGTCCAAAGAGATTAATCCAGGGTAACTTGTCCATTGATCCAATTAAGTTGTCCAGTGAGATTAATCAAGAGGGATGGATGCCATAAGCCGGACTCCGAGTGACTGGTTCAATGAGACAGATTCAATGAGAAACCAAGAAAGCGTGTCCTACAGTGATCCAAGAATGAGATTCATCCATAGGTACATATCAAATGAGACTTGTCCAGAGGGACTGGTTAATGAGCGTGTTGGAGAGTTACTTTTCAAAAGAGAATGATCAAAATTAAGAGGTTAATTTGGACTGTACCAAAGTAAGTAGTCCAATGTGACAAATTCCAATAGACTGATCAAATAAGAAGGATTCTATGAGGGTGGTCCATTAAGAGATTCCCAGTTACTGGTCCAATGTGTGAGATTCCCAGTTACTGGTCCAGTGTGTGAGATTCCCAGTTACTGGTCCAGTGTGTGAGATTCCCAGTTACTGGTCCAGTGTGTGAGATTACCAGTTATAGGTCCAATGGGCAGATTCCAAATTATTTGAAGTCAAGTGTCTGGTCCCATGAGTGTAATTCCAAGTAATGGACCCATTAGCCTGATGTTATTGATCGAATGAGACCAGTCATCCAGGACCCAGTGAGTGGTCCAAAAAGGGTGATTACCAGTGAGTGGTTCAATGACCATAATTCCTGAGCCTGGTGCAATAACAGTTAATCCAAGGTTTTGTTCCAACGAGACATCAATCCACGGTGACTGGTCCAATGAGAATGAATGCAAATAAGTAGCCATGTTAAACCAATCAAAAGTGACTAGTGCAATTAGACTGATCCCAATTACATGGTCCAAAATGACAGATAAATGAGTCTTATCCTGAGGGACAGAATCAAACACTTATCTAGAGTGACTGCTCCA
>NW_015151690.1:23970-24370 GCF_000732505.1 Cyprinodon variegatus
ATTCCAAGTGACTGGTGCCATGAGCCACATTCCAAGTGACTGGTGCCATGAGACACATTCCAAGTGACTGGTCAAATAAGAACGATTCTAAGAGGCTGGTCCATTGAGAAATTTCCAGTTACTGGTCCAATGTGTGAAATTCCCAGTTATTGATCCAATGTGTGAGATTCCAAATTATTTAAAGTGTCTGGTCCCATGAGTGCAATTCCAAGTGATGGTCCAATTAGCCCCCAGTGAGTGGTTCAATGACCACCATTCCTGAGCCTGGTGCAATAACGGTTAATCCAAGGTTTTGTTCCAACGAGAGATCCATGGTGACCGGTCAAATGACATCAATCCACGGTGACTGGTCCAATGAGAATGAATGCAAATAAGTAGCCATGTTAAACCAATCAAAAGC
>NW_015151690.1:27955-29925 GCF_000732505.1 Cyprinodon variegatus
ACTAGTGCAATAAACTGATCCCAATTACCTGGTCTAAAATGACAGATAAATGAGTCTTATCCTGAGGGACAGAATCAAACACTTATCTAGAGCGACTGCTCCAGAGAAACAGATCCAAGGTAGCTGGTCCAATGAAACAGATTCCATGTTAATATTCCCAGGAATCCAGAGTGCCTGATCCAAAGAGACTGATCCAAATTAAATGGTCTAAATTGGACTACTCCCAAGGAAATTCCCCCAGGGAGTATGTACAAAATGCATGAAGAAAAATGGCTGACCCCAAAAGTCTGATGATTCCTAGAGACTGGTCCCGTGAGCCTGATTCAATGACAATGATCTAAAGTAAAATGTGCAATAAGACTGACCCAGAATATGTGGTCCAGAGAGATTAATTCAGGGTAACTTGTCCATTGGTCCAAATTAAGTTGTCCATTGAGATTATTCCAGAGTGACAGATGCCATGAGCCAGTTTCCAAGTGACTGGTCTGATGAGACAGATTCCAAGTGACTGGTCCGATGAGACGGATTCCAAGTGACTGGTCCCAAGGAGACCATGTGATTTGAATTAAGTGCACCAATGAGACTAATGAAGAGTGAATGATGCCATGACACTAATCCAAAGTACCTGGTCCAAAAGACATAACAATGAGACAGATCCAGACGGACAGATGTAAAGAGCATGATTCCAAGTCAACAGTCCAATTAGACTAATCCATGGTTAGTGGTTAAATGAGATTGATCCAGCATGACTGATCCAATGAGACAGATTCGAAGTTACTGGTGGGCGAGATTCCGAGTCATTAGTCCAATGTGAGAGATTCCAGATTATTTGAATTGTCTGGTCCCATGAGCCCAATTCCGAGTGATGTTCCCACTAGCCCGAGTCCAAGTTATTAGTCCAATGAGACTACTCGTCAGCCAGGACCCAGTGAGTGTTTCAAAGACAGCGATTCCTAGTGAATGGTGCCATGAAATTGATCAAAATCTCTGGTTGAATGAAAGTAACTGATTGTCACTTGTCAGGAGACTGATCCAAATTGAGAAGTCATACTGGACTGATCCAGAGTTATTAATCCAATGAGATCAAGAGTGGCTGGTCCATTGATACCAAACCAATGAGAAAGATACAAATTACCTGGACCAAAATAAAAGGTTCAGAAAGACTCAACCAGATGGACAGATCCAAAGACTCATCCAAAGCGAATGGCTATAATAGAGATGGAGGGCTACTGTTTAAACAAGAATGATCGGAAATGAAGTGGTAATCAAAGGTTTTGTTGCAATGAGACAGATCCACAGTGACAGGTCAAATGACACCAATCCACAGTGACTGGTCCAATGAGAATGATTGCAAATAAGTAGCCATGTTAAACCAATCAAAAGCGACTAGTGCAATTAGACTGATCCCAATTACCTGGTCCAAAATAACAGATAAATGAGTCTTATCCAGAGGGACAGAATCAAAGAAACTTATCTAGAGTGACTGGTCTAGAGAAACAGATCCAAGGTAGCTGGTCCAATGAAACAGTTTCCATGTTAATGTTCCCAGGTATCCAGAGAGCCTGATCCAAAGAGACTAATCCAAATGAAATTGTCTAAATTGGACTACTCCCAAGGAAATTTCTCAGGGAGTATCTACAAAAACATGAAGAAAAATGGCTGATCCCAAAAGTCTGATGATTACTAGAGACTGGTCCCATAAGCCTGATTCAATGACAATGATCAAAGTAAGAAGTGCCATAAGACTGACCCAGAATATGTGGTCCAAAGACATTAATCCAGAGTAACTTTTCTATTTATCCAAGTTAAGTTGGCCAATGAGATTAATCAAGAGTGACAGATGCCATGAGCCAGTTTCCAAGTGACTGGTGCCATGAGACACATTCCAAGTGACACATTCCAAGTGACTGGTGCCATGAGACACATTCCAAGTGACACATTCCAAGTGACTGGTGCCATGAGACACATTC
>NW_015151690.1:29935-35541 GCF_000732505.1 Cyprinodon variegatus
CTGATCCAAATTAAATGGTCTAATTGGACTACTCCCAAGGAAATTTCCCAGGGAGTATGTACAAAAAGCATGAAGAAAAATGGCTGACCCCAAAAGTCTGATGATTCCTAGAGACTGGTCCCATAAGCCTGATTCAATGACAATGATCAAAGTAAGAAGTGCCATAAGACTGACCCAGAATATGTGGTCCAAAGAGATTAATCCAGAGTAACTTTTCTATTTATCCAAGTTAAGTTGGCCAATGAGATTAATCAAGAGTGACAGATGCCATGAGCCAGTTTCCAAGTGACTGGTTCCTCGAGTCTGATTCCAAGTGACTGGTGCCATGAGACTGATTCTAAGTGACTGGTGCCATGAGACTGATTCCAAGTGACTGGTGCCATGAGACTGATTCCAAGTGACTGGTGCCATGAGACTGGTGCCATGAGACTGATTCCAAGTGACTGGTGCCATGAGACTGATTCCAAGTGAATGACACAATGACACTGATCCAAATTAATGGGCTTAATCACACTGATCCATAGTAAGCTTTCCATTTAGAATGATCCAGATTGACTAGTACCGTTGAGCCCAAGTCACTGGTCCAGTGAGACCGAACCAGTTAAAATGATCCAAATCACCTCGTCAGAAGTGTTCAAAATCACTCATCCAGGTGGAAAAATCCAAAGAAACTTAGCCAGAGAGGCAGATCCAAAGATACTCATCAAGAGGGACAGCCCCGAAGAGACTCATCCAGAGTGACTGCTTAAATGAGAGTGATAAAGAGATACTGATCAAAAGAAATGAGCCACATTAAGAAGTTAAAAGAGACTGTTCCCAGACAACTGGTCCATTGAGACTAATCTAGTTACTGGTCCCATGAGCAGATTCAAATTGTGAGGTCCAATGAGACAGATTCCAGATTACTGATCCAATTAGACACATTCAAGTGACTGGTCCCAAGTGGCCGATTCAAAGGAACTGGTCCAATGAATCTGATTCAATAAGAATGATGCAAAGTGAGATGTGCAATAAGACTGACACAGGGCATTTCGTCCAAAGAGATTGATCCAGGGTAACTTGTCCATTGATCCATTTAAGTTGTCCAATGAGATTAATCAAGAGGGATGGATGCCATGATCCGGACTCCGAGTGACTGGTTCAATGAGACAGATTCAATGAGAAACCAAGAAAGCGTGTCCTACAGTGATCCAAGAATGAGATTCATCCAGAGGTAAATATCAAATGAGACTCGACCAGAGTGACTGGTTAATGAGCGTATTGAAGAGTTACTTTTCAAAAGAGAATGATCAAAATTAAGAGGTTAATTTTGAATGTTTCAAACTAAGTAGTCCAATGGGACAAATTCCAAGAGGCTGGTCCAATGTGCGAGATTCCCAGTTACTGGTCCAATGTGTGAGATTCCCAGTTATCGGTCCAATGGGCAGATTCCAAATTATTTGAAGTAAAGTGTCTGGTCCCATAAATGCAATTCCAAGTGATGGTCCAATCAGCCCCAAGTTATTGGTCGAATGAGACCAGTCATCCAGGACCCAGCGAGTGGTCCATAAAGGGTGATTCACAGTGAGTGGTCCAATGACCGTGATTCCTGACCCTGCTGCAATAACAGTTAATCCAAGGTTTTGCTCCAATTAGACTGATCCACGGTGACTGGTCCAATGAGACCGATACACAGTGACTGGTCCAATGAGAATGATTGAAAATAAGTAGCCCTGTAAAACCAATCAAAAGTAACTAGTGCAATTACCTGGTCCAAACGATAGATAAATGAGGCTTATTCCAGTAGGAAAGAATCAAAGACACTGACCCAGAGTGACTGTTCCAAAGAAACAGATCCAAGGTAGCTGGTCCAATGAAACAGTTTCCATGCTACTGTTACCAGGAGGTTGCTCAGAAGTGCCTGATCCAAAGAGAATGATCCAAATTAAATGGTCTAATTAGACTGCTCCCAAGGAAATTTTCCAGTGAGTATGTACAATGAGCATGAAGGAAAATTACTGATCCCAAAAGTCTGATGATTCCTAGAGGCTGGTCCCATGAGCCTGATTCAAGGACAATCTAAAATAAGATGTGCAATAAGACTGACACAGAATATGTGGTCCAAAGAGATTAATCCAGGGTAACTTGTCCATTGGTCCAAATTAAGTTGTCCAATGAGATCAATCAAGACTGACAGGTGCCACGAGCCGGATTTCAAGTGAGAGGTGCCATGAGACAGATTCCAAGTGAGAGATGCCATGAGACAGATTCCAAGTGACAGGTGCCATGAGACAGATTCCAAGTGACTTGTCAAATAAGAAGGATTCTAAGAGGCTGGTCCATTGAGAGATTTCCAGTTAATTGTCCAATGTGTGAGATTCCCAGTTATTGGTCCAATGCGTGAGATTCCAAATTATTTGAAGTGGCTGGTCCCATGAGTGCAATTCCAAGTGATGGTCCAATTAGCCCCAAGTTATTGGTCGAATGAGACCAGTCATCCAGGACCCAGTGAGTGGTTCAAAAAGGGTGATTCCCAGTGAGTGGTTCAATGACCATCATTCCTGAGCCTGGTGCAATAACGGTTAATCCAAGGTTTTGTTCCAACGAGACAGATCCATGGTGACCAGTCCAATAACACCAATCCACGGTGACTGGTCCAATGAGAATGATTGCAAATAAGTAGCCATGTTAAACCAATCAAAAGCGACTAGTGCAAGTAGTGCAAGACTGATCCCAATTACCTGGTCAAAAATGACAGATAAATGAGTCTTATTCAGAGGGACAGAATCAAAGACACTTATCTAGAGTGACTGGTCTAGAGAAACGGATCCAAGGTAGCTGGTCCAATGAAACAGTTTCCATGTTAATGTTCCCAGGTATCCAGAGAGCCTGATCCAAAGAGACTGATCCAAATTAAATGTTCTAAATTGGACTACTCCCAAGGAAATTCCCCCAGGGAGTATGTACAAAAGGCATGAAGAAAAATGGCTGACCCCAAAAGTCTGATGATTACTAGAGACTGGTCCCGTGAGCCTGATTCAATGACAATGATCCAAAGTAAGATGTGCCATAAGACTGACCCAGAATATGTGGTCCAAAGAGATTAATCCAGGGTAACTTTTCTATTTATCCAAATTAAGTTGGCCAATGAGATTAATGAAGAGTGACAGATGCCATGCGCCAGTTTCCAAGTGACAGATGCCATGCGCCAGTTTCCAAGTGACTGGTCCCATGAGCCTGATTCCAAGTGACTGGTCCCATGAGCCTGATTCCAAGTGACTGGTGCCAAGGGTCTGATTCCAAGTGACTGGTCAATTAAGATTGATGTAGAAATTCAGATCCAAAAGACAGATCAGATGGATCCAAAGAGACTGATCCAGAGGGACAGATCCAAAGAGACCATCCTAGAGGGACAGATCCAAAGGAACTGATCAAAAGGGTCAGATGTAAAGAGATGTTCCAGAGTGAATGGCACAATGACACTGATCCAAATTAATGGGCTTAGTCACACTGATCTAAAGTAAGTTTTCCAAATGAGAATGATCCAGATTGACCAGTACAGTTGAGCCCAAGAAACTGGTCCAGTGAGACAGAATCGGTGAGAATGATCAAAATCACCTGGTCATAAATATAGTGTTCAAAATCACTCATCCAGGCGGAAAGATCCAAAGAAACCCAGCCAGAGAGGCAGATCCAAAGATACTCATCCAGAGTGACTGCTTAAATGAGAGCCATAAAGAGTTACTGATTAAAAGAAATTAGCCACATTAAGAGGTTAAATGGGACTGTTCCTAGGCGACTGGCCCATTGAGACTAATCTAGTTACTGGTCCCATGAGCGGATTCAAATTGTGAGGTCCAATGAGACAGATTCCAGATGTCTGATCCAGAGCCAAGTGTCTGGTCAAAAGTGGCAGATTCAAAGGGACTTGTACAATGAATCTGATTCAATAAGAATGACCCAAAGTGAGATGTGCAATAAGACTGACCCAGAGTATTTCGTCCAAAGAGATTAATCCAGGGTAACTTGTCCATTGATCCATTTAAGTTGTCCAATGAGATTAATCAAGAGGGATGGATGCCATGAGCCGGACTCCGAGTTACTGGTTCAATGAGACAGATTCAATGAGAAAACCAAGAAAGCATGTCCTACAGTGATCCAAGAATGAGATTCATCCAGAGGTACATATCAAATGAGACTCGTCCAGAGGGACAGAATCAAAGAAACAGATTCCATGCTACTGTTACTAGGAGGTTGCTCAGGAGTGTCTGATCCAAAGAGACTGATCCAAATTACATGGTCTAATTAGACTGCTCACAAGGATATTTTCGAATGAGTATGTACAATGAGCATGAAGAAAAATGACTGATCCCAAAAGTCTGATGATTCCTAGAGGCTGGTCCCTTGAGCCTGATTCAATGACAATGATCCAAAGTAAGATGTGCAATAAGACTGACCCAGAATATGTGGTCCAAAGAGATTAATCCAGGGTAACTTGTCCATTGGTCCAAATTAAGTTGTCCAAGGAGATCAATCAAGAGTGACAGGTGCCATCAGACAGATTCCAAGTGACTGGTGCCATAAGACGGTTTCCAAGTGACTGGTCCCAAGGAGACCATGTGATTGACATTAAGTACACCTATTAGACTAATGAAGAGTGAATGATGTCATGACACAAATCCAAAGTACCTGGCCCAAAAGACATAACAATGAGATGGATCCAGACGGACTGATCTGATGATCATGATTCAAAGTCAACAGTCCAATTAGACTAATCCATGGTTAGTGGTCAAATGAGATTGATCCAGCATGACTGATCCAATGAGACAGATTCGAAGTTACTGGTGGGTGAGATTCCGAGTTATTAGTCCAATGTGAGAGATTCCAGATTATTTGAAGTGTCTGGTCCCATGAGCCCAATTCCAAGCAAGGGTCCCATTAGCCCAAGTCCAAGTTATTGCGCCAACGAGACTAGTCAGCCAGGACACAGTGAGTGTTTCAAAAACAGCGATTCCTAGTGGATGGTGCCATGAAATTGATCAAAATCTCTGGTTGAATGGGTGCAACTGATTGTCACTTGTCAGGAGACTGATCCAAATTGAGAAGTCATACTGGACTGATCCAGAGTTATTAATCCCATGAGATCAAGAGCGGCTGGTCCACTGAGACCAAACCAATGAGAAGGATACATATTACCTGGACCAGGTAATATGGATCACAGAGGTTCACAGAGACTCAACCAGATGCACAGATCCAAAGAGAGTCATCCAAAGTGAATGGCTAAAATAGAGATGGAGGGTTACTGTTTAAACGAGAATGGTCCAAATGAAGGGGTCCAATGAGACAGGTTCCAAGTTATTGGTCCAATGAGATTGCTGCATATTAAGTGGTGGTTTAATCCGACTGCTCCAGAGGAACTTATCCAAGGAGAACCAGAGTGACTGGTCCAATGAGACAGATTCCATGTTACCATTCCCAGGAGGTGGATCCAGAGTGCCTAATCCAAAGAGACTGATCCAAAATTAGTGGTCTAATTAGACTACTCCCAAGGAAATTTTCCAATGAGTCTGTACAATGAGCATGCGGAAAATTGGCTGATCCCAAAAGCCTGCTGATTCCAAGTGACT
>NW_015151690.1:37950-46281 GCF_000732505.1 Cyprinodon variegatus
AGATGGATCAAAAGAGACTGATCCAGAGGGACAGATCCAAAGAGACCAACCTAGAGGGACAGATCCAAATGAACTGATCTAAAGGGTCAGATGCAAAGAGACCAAATTAATGGGCTTAATCACACTGATCCAAAGTAGGTTTTCCAATGAGAATGATTCAGATTGACTAGTACCGTTGAGACCAAGTTACTGGTCCAGTGACACAGAACCAGTGAGAATGATCCATATCATTTGGTCATAACTGTTCAAAATTACTCATCCAGCTGGAAAAATCCAAAGAAACTCAGAGAGGCAGATCCAAAGATACTCATCCAGAGTGACTGCTTAAATGAGAGTCAAAGAGTTACTGATCAAAGAAATGAGCCACATTAAGAGGTTAAAAGGGACTGTTCCAAAGTGAGTAGTCCAATGGGACAGATTCCAGTAGAAGCGGTCAAAGAAGGATTCTAAGAGGTTGGTCCAATGAGATAGATTCCAAGTGTATGGTACCAATATGCCCACAGGATTCAAATTAAGTGCTCCAATGAGACTAATGACTGAATGATGCCATGAAACTAAGGTAAAGTACCTGGTCCAAAAGACAAATGAGATGAAACCAGAGTGAAAGATCAAAAGGGCCTGATCCAGTGGGGAAAGATCGAAAGAGCATGATTCCCACAGAACAGTCCCAGCTAGACTAAAACAGGTTTAGTTGTCCAATGAGATGGATGCAGTATGATTGGTCCAATGAGTTAATGAGCGTGTTAGAGAGTTACTTTTCAAAAGAGAATGATCAAAATTAAGAGGTTAATTTGGACTGTTCCAAAGTAAGTATTCAAATAAGACAAAATACAAGAGACTGGTCAAATAAGAATGATTCTAAGAGGCTGGTCCAATATGACAGATTTCAAGAAGCTGGTCCATTGAGAGATTCCCAATTACTGGTCCAATGTGTGAGATTCCCAATTACCGGTCCAATGGGTGACAATCCCAGTTATTGGTCTAATGGGACAGATTCCAAATTATTTGAAGCCCAATTCCATGAGCCCAATTCTAAGTGATGGTCCCATTAGCCCGATTCCAAGTTATTTGTCCGATGACACCAGTCATCCAGGACCCAGTGATTGGTCTGATGAAACAGATTCCATGCATCCAAGAGATGCATCCAGAGTGCCTGATCCAAAGAGACTGATCCAAATTAAGTGGTCCTATTAGACTACGCACAAGGAAATTTTCCACTGAGTTTGTACAATGAGCATGAAGAAAATTGGCTGATCCCAAAAGCCCAATGATTGCTAGAAACTGGTCCCATAAGCCTGATTCCTAGAGACTGGTCCCATAAGCCTGATTCCTAGAGACTGGTCCCATAAGCCCGATTCCAAGAGACTGGTCCAATGAGTCCGATTCCAAGTGACTGGTCCAATGAGTCCGATTCCAAGTGACTGGTCCAATGAGATTGATCCAGAAATTCAGATCCAAATTCCAAGCCCAATTCCAAGTGATGGTCCCATTAGCCCGATTCAAAGTTATTGGTCCAGTTACTCCATGAGAGTAACTTATTGTCACTTGTCAGGAGACTGATCCAAATTGAGAAGTCATACTGGACTGGTCCAGAGTTATTAATCCAATGAGATCAAGAGTGACTGGTCCATTGAGACCAAACCAATGAGAAGGATCCAAATTACCTGAACCAAAATAAAAGGTTCAGAGAGACTCAACCAGATGGACAGATCCACAGAGACTCATCCAAAGTGAATGGCTAAAATAGAGATGGAGAGTTATTGTTTAAACAAGAATGATCCAAATTAAGAGGTCCAATGAGACAGATTCCAAGTGACTGGTCCAATGACACAGCCCTGTGACTGATCAAAATTATCTGGTCTACAGTAATAGGTACAATTTGAGTGATGCAAAATTAAGGATCCAAATAGACTGATCCAGACTGACTAAGTGAGAGTAAATTAGTGGTACTGGTGAAATTGGACCCAGTCACACAGAGGTCAAATAGAGTGGTCCAATGGGACAGATCCCAAGTTAGTGGTGCAGTGAGACTGATCCAAATTTAAAATACATTGCAAGTATTTGGTTCCTCCTCCTTCCCCAGTATCTTTGGCAGATAAAGAGCAAATCTCTTCATTTTCACAGGACATGTTGTCCACAATGGGAGGAATAAACGTAAAAGACTTGGTGGTAAATCAACTTGTTGCCATATTATGGAGGGGGAACAGAGTATTTTAATGGATTGACATATTTGGTACCCCCATGTAACAATATACATGTAAAAACGCCTCTAATATCACAAGGATGTACAGTGAATAGATGTGGGTGTAAACAAGCCAAATATAAAAGTTGGTCAATCCCTTCCACATTGGGTGACAAAACATTACCATATGTGAATTTGAAACCGAAATATGTCCAGAATTTTCCCCCCTCTCTCTGTTTCAAAGAAACCTATGTTCTCATATGTTAAAGAATGTTTTTTGGGGCACTTATTTCCTCCGGCCAGTTTTGATTATTTTAGACCAAAAAACACTGACCAAATACAAATAGCTACTGGAAATACAATACTCCAGCGATGTGTCAAATTACTTCAGTGACTGTCCAGCGATCAGTGGAGCTTTCATCTTTTACTATAAACAAAAATTTAACATTTAAAATTAATGACTTAGACTGAGACTTGGACAACTTTTGTTGTAATTTTGTATACCCAGAGTATGTTTTGTACAGCTTTTAGAACCCTTTGATTTATAAAGTGCAGAAGTGATCAAATTACAGTGTTTACAAATTACATGGTAGATAACTGAATAGGCTACAGAATATTAAAGCTAGCCTACATCTGTTTTGTGTTGCGGATCTGCTGTGCCGCATAAAGAAATCACTTCACATATTTATCCATGGTTCCCTGGATCAGAGTGTTGTCCAACACAGAGTTCATTTCTTTTTCAAAATGATGTAAAAGGTCAAAGTTTTTTAAACCAACATGCAGGATACATCTCATTAAGGGACTCCAATCTCAAAATGATGACTTAATGATATGGAGTCTGGCGTGCTATTGTTTGGCTGGAAAGAAAAACCTGCAGCCACACGGCCTTTTCTGGAACCAGTTTGACACCTGTGGATTCATATATTCTCAAACTAAGCAGGTGATGCGTTTTTGGCAATGCACATTTTTAGGCTGCTGAAACTTGTGTTTAAATCTTTTTTAAAGTCAGTTATACAGTGATATACAATAATGATCATTTTTGGTATTTTTGTAGTTTAATTTTTAACCTCAACAATTTTGCAGTTTTTTCTATGTTCTAGAAACCCAAAAGAAATATGATTTACACCAGAACCTTTACAAAGGTTTTATTTTAATATAAAAAGCAATTGTATGTAAAATTAACGTGATGAACTTCTTATCAGTGATATGAAGTCAAATTTCTTACTTTACAAAGCAATTACTTGCATAGCGTGATAAAAAGAAAAGTGTTTAGATAGTGAAATGCAAAATTCTAAAAAAATATTTTTAATAAAAGGAATTAGCAGAAGAGGGATAGATTAAACTACATAAGAGGTGTTACTATCAAAACATGGGAATCGCTTCATATTTCACAATTCATATTTCAATCCTTTTTCTCACTAATTTGCCCGAGTTGAGGGCGATGCACATTCCCATGTGAGGGAATGCATTTCTCTGCAGACATGAGAAATTGTGTTACACTGTGAAGGTTTGCATCCAGAGAAGCACATCATTCAGTTTGTACAGCACCTTAAAGTTAAAAGTTAATAATAATTTAACTTTATAGATCTCACATCGGAGAAATGTACCTCTGCATTTAAGCCATCCCCTGGGGAAGCAGCGGCCTGCCACTCTGCTCAGGGACCCACAGTGGCAGTCTGTGGGAGTGGGGCCCGAACTCAGAATTGCCAGCAATATGCCTCCACTCCCCGATTACAGCTCATTGTAAAAGTAACTCAGAAAAAAATAGACCAAAACGTAGTTTTATTTGCTTTTTTCCCCCTGTACAGTTTCGTGTGTTTTGTAACTCGTCGGGAAATAAAGTCTTTCCCAGCTTAATGTGTTTTGACAAACCTTTTTGACAACCTGACCAATATAAGTCAGTTACTTAACAGTTTTCCAGTGCTGCGTATCTTAAGTTTTAAGTTAAGGCGATGCAGTTTCATATATTTCGTTATTGGACCTACTGTCTGCAGTAGGACTTCTCCATTTTTTCCTTCAGATTTATTGCCATGTGTAACCACTCTTATTTCCTACCAAAGGGTTTTCTCTTCATGGACTCGTCCTTCATCGTTGCTTACCCTACCGGTGCTGATGTCCCACGCTGCAGCGCGTGGAAATCCCTCAACGCCAACTTCCAGACGTCCAATAATGCTGTATATCTCGTTCTTCGTCCTCCACATTTCTTCTCCTACTTTCATGTTTCTTAACAATCAATGATATTTTCGTGACCGCTACCACCCCTACTTCACCTGCAGACCAGCAGCCACACCTGAAATCAATCGGACTAATGGTGGGTTAATGAGGCGTCTTGAAGCGTTTCGACACATTGCCAAACTATTGATACTGCGTTAAAACTCACATAATACTGACATTTTATTTGACAGACTAAACTAAATGGATTTGATGACCTCGTGCAACGATGTCTTATTTCATATCAATGTTTAAATTGAAAATATCTTTGACGTCTTTTAAACATATGTGAAATTCAGGGGGAAAATGTGAATTTTGTGGACTAGGATTTTAAATAATATTTTTTAAAACAATAAGTAAAGAAAAAAAATGTAATTAGGGAAATATGATGACACAACGAAGAAATTAACGGATGAAACGTTCCTATTCCTTTTAGGCTGCTACAAAGTTATAGATAATTTAAATGATAAACCGCAAAAAATAGATGTTTTTAGCAGATGCATCATGTTGACAGGTGCATTTTTAAACACAGTTAGTTGAATGCAAAAATATATTTGAGACTAAAAAAAAATACATTTGAACACTGCTTTTCTATGATTGAAATGTTTTATTTGATAGAAGTGCAGTCTTTTTTGTTAAAAGCAAATTTTTTAATTGAAGTAACATTGTTTTTAGAAAAAAAATCTGTCAAAGAACAAACTGTGCAAATGCAAAAAAAAAAAAAAAAGAAATTACCCCATGAATAAAATGTTTTTTTTTTTTTTGAAGTGAAAAAAATATATATAATTTATTCATGGGGTATATATATATATATTTTTTGCATTTGCATGTGCACAGTTTGTTCTTTGATTTATTTTTTTTTTTTTTTATTAATTAATTTTTTTTTTTTTTTTGATTGAAACAACTTTTTGGGAATTGAATGATTAAGACAAAAATGTCCTCCCCATGTATGGCCCAAACCCAAAATAGATCCCTTCAACCAAAGAGAACAATAAATAAAGTGTTCAAATGCAATGTTTTGAGTCCCAAATATTTTATTTGCATTCAAAAACTATTTTCTATGATTGAAGACGTTTATCTTTTCATTTAAGTTACTTTTTTTATTGATTCTGTTGTTTGTTTGTTTGTTTGAAGCAACTTCTTTTTTGATTGAAGACACAAATGTCCTACCCATTATATGGTCCCATCAAAAACAATGTTACTTCAATTAAAAAAGTAGCTTTAAACAAAAAAGACTACACTTCTATCATTGACATTTTTAATCAAAGAAAAGCAGTGTTCAAATGTATTTTTTGAGTCTCAAATATATTTTTTCATTCATATACTTTTATTCTTTGATTGAAAAAAATTTCTTTTCATTGAAGTGAAGGTTTTTTTTATTGAAAAATATTTTTTGATTGAAGCAACCTTTTTTTTTGAGTGAAGAATAAAGAAACAAATCTACCTTCATACACACACCGATACAGTGGCTCTGTTTGAATTTATGGGCTGCGTCTTCCAAGGACACGACTGGATCCTTCAAAGTCTTTGAAATTAAGGAGACCTGAAGAGTTGTGGCTCTGAATTCAAACAGGTCTACCCTTCAGCGGCTTTTACAGCAGTATGCTCTTTTCTGACGCCTTTTTTATCATGTGGCTTAAAGATCTGGACGTGAAACTAAAATAAATGGTCCCCGCTACAGCGACATATCAATGAATAACCTCAACCAATTACAAAAGACAGTCCGTTGCACACGATTGGTTCTTGAAACGTCAGTCATGGTCGTCTGCTTGTGCCTCCCCCCTGTGTGTGTACCCTGACACATGAGCGAATCGAGCGAACCAATATTCATGCAGGAAGCCATGTCTGGAAGCTAGTTACTGTTATGCTATATTCACACCTATGGTGCCCAAATTTGGGTTTCTGAAAAGGAGGACACTTTTTTGGGGGGTTGGGGTGCTGCTGGGGCTGCTGAGTGGACCGGCCTTGGAACCTCGGCGGCCATGGACGGAGCAACCGGACCCAACCCGGTGATGGTAGCCTGGACCGTAGTCCATACTTTCCTGTGTTCTTCTCAAGAACATGCTTGGCAAGGACACAAGTCCATACTCGTTTTTGTGAATTGAAAAAACTGCCTGACTTTTTTTTTTAGAAGTTGTACATGCACAGTAGCTCCTCTGCAATAGAAGTAGAAGTCCTGTACTTCTACAAACAGAAGTAGGCTACAGGAGAGCTAGGAGCTAGGAATTGTCGTCACATAACATCAAAATTGATCAGCAGTCCAAAAAGACGGAGATGGAACATTCTGTCTTTTTCCAGGACCTGGTTTAGCTTCACGGCTTGGGTAACTGCATGCAGGGAGGCTAATGCTTTATTCCGCTTTCCCTGCCTCCTTTTTCAAACGTCAGGATCAGCATGAATACGGACAGGCACTTTTTTATAAAAGGCAAAGAAGAATGATCAATCTGGGATTCACATGGAAAATAATATAATATAGTGTACTTTTTCTAGATGTTGGTTAATTTGCATTGTTGCTCTTAAATAAACACATTCTCAGAAAATGCTTAGTTTTTATATATTAATAAAGTACAAAGCTGACTAATAGCTTCTCCATTATTAAACTTGTACATAATTATTGGTGTCACATGTTAAATGGGAAAGCACAAGGAAAGTATGGAGAAGCGGCGATTCGAATTCACCTCAAGGGGGAAGCAGCGTAGCAAAAGTGAGCAGCCCAACCGGAAGTGAACCTCGCAGAGAGAGCAAAGGCTGGCAGTG
Organism: Cyprinodon variegatus; assembly: GCF_000732505.1. NCBI lineage: Eukaryota > Metazoa > Chordata > Actinopteri > Cyprinodontiformes > Cyprinodontidae > Cyprinodon > Cyprinodon variegatus. The sequence goes on from NW_015151690.1 coordinate 45,101, forward strand.
AGTGGAGAGATGGCAGCCGCGGCTGTGGCTGAGTTTCAGAGAGCTCGGTCTCTTATTGGAACCGACCGTAACGCTTCTATTGATATTTTACACTCTATAGGTAAGTGGAATTAACACTTCCCGGCCGTAGGGGTAGTTTACATTTTTGTTTCGACGCAAATTCTGCACTTTTGCCCAACTGTCGTAAGCTGTTTAGTTAGCAGGAAAGCTAAGCTACACACGTTAGCACGATGTAGACCGTCACCCTTTCTGTGCTGTTTGGACAGTGAGTCAGCAGCACCTGGCTAGCCGGTTAGCAGCATGCCGGCTAGCTTTGTGTGTACGCTAATGCTAGCTAGCCGGTTTCATTGATTTAGCTGGAAGTTGGATGACAGCTAATGTTGTTAGCGTCTACCTCTCCCGTTTCTATCAGCTGGCAGGGCCGTCAGGGAAATTACAAACACTCATTGTCAGCCATCAAGATCATCCTAAACATCCTAGACTAAATTACTTTTAGTTTTTGTCAGCGTTTAATCTAATAATTTGTTGCTTCTTATCTCGTAGCGAATGATATTTCTATTGCTTTCATATCTTCTGTGATAATTTGCAGCTTTGTTAGCCTTTGGCTCTTTGCCATTTATATCTGCCACTCCGGGATTCAATGCTTTCATTTTACTCTGCTGTGTCATAAACTACTGTTTCAGCTTCAGGACGTGTTGGTGCATAGCCATGAAACGGGACGCTTTACATCATTGGTGTGTTTGTGTGTTTTAGTGAAGCGGGACATCCAGGACAACGATGAGGAGGCGGTGCGTGTTAAGGAGCAGAGCATCCTGGAGCTGGGCGGGCTGCTGGCGAAGACCGGACAGGCAGCAGGTAACCAGAGCAGGATGGTCAGAACACAGAACATTTCCTCATTCAGTCACACTGAAGAACTGAAAGCAGCATAGAGGCTTTCCTACAATCCTGATTGTGTTCTAGTTGGACATAATGAAAACAGCTGAACTGAACCAAAGTGCAAGTTTGCCTTAGATTTTTGGATTTCAGATTATTTTATTAAAGTCGTGGGGAAATCTTATTTAAATGTCAAATAATTCTGGCTTAAACATGTATATAAATGTATTCTTTATCAGACCATGTTGTCCCAATAGTTAGAAAATTTCTATTTTAAAAAAAATCCTGTCTTAAAATCTGTGTTTTTT